>NW_009592848.1:99367-119518 GCF_000690535.1 Cariama cristata
TAGAACACTTTAAGGAACTTTTTGAGATGAAGAGGGTTGTTGCATTGACTTAGCCAATGAATCTGGAACTGGTTTTCTATTCAGATACAGTTCATACCTCTCAGGGCTGTTTATGTTTTCAAACGCTGCTTCCTTAGTTACAGGGTAGTTATGTTTTTAAAGTCTTTTTTTTTTCCCCCCCCAAACAAAAGACAGAAGCTTGAATTCTGTGATAATCACATGACTCCAGCAGCTGGGGCCCTTGTCCCTGGTATTTGTGATTTAATCCACCTTTAATCTCATGATTTTACGGAAACTGTCTTCATGGCTAGCACTCTGTCCCTAACAAAATGGACGGAACATTTTCCCATTAGAGCACATTCCTTCAGAGAAACTGTGGGAGGAAAGACATTAACAGAAGATTGTGTAACTAGAGCCAATTAAAGGTAATATCCTATAGGGCTCTTTGACATTAAAATGAATGGGGCTAGGATGCCAGTCCAATTTTCCATTGTATTTTTCCTCTTCCATCCTCTTGAAGCAAGCATCCACATCAGAATATCCTTCTAGAGGTGTACTGGACTTTTTCATGTTGAAAGGGACACAGAGAGCTATGCAGACTGTGTAAGTTGTGGACATGATACAGTTCTGAGGTTCTTCCCATCTGCATTGTGTTTTTTTCTATATATCATCTCATTGATGTGTATCTCCTTGGTAAGCACCTAACAAATGTAAATCACATTAGTCCCTGCTTTACTCACCATGAAGGTGGAACTTTGCAGCTGTTTAGTTGCACACAGCACAAGCTAAGAGCCATGAGCATATTGCACAGAACTGAAGCAGATGGTGCCAACACTCCTACTCACACAAGAAGTGTCATGAAAACGTCGGTAACCACAAGCAGTCAGGGCTCTGGTTTTGTATTTCATTCCAAGTTCACCAGAATCTCAGAGCTTCTTAGGTCTCAGAGCTTCCTACAGAGCAAATTTTTCTGTGGGTGGTGAAAGTAGAAATTGTGGTGTTTGCCCCACCTGCTGATTCTTTGTAAGGTTATAAAAAATTAGCAGATAGAAAAATGTCAGCAGGCATGTCTGCTATTCAGACCTCATCACCCATGACTGTTTTGGTCCATTTGAGCTGTTCTTCCTATGCTGGGAGTAGTTTCGAAGTTAAGACCACTCCTAAATGACCCCATTTGCATTCTACACTAGAACTGTGTTGTCTCAGGTAATTTATATTCTTCCATTCTGTCATTACAACTGTGCCTTTCTTGAGTTATAAACTCTGTAAATAGTTTTGATATTTTCTTCGTAAAAATATTTTCCTACCACATATGTGTTTTAGCAAGGAGTTAGTATTTTTCCCTTCAGTCTCTGTAATGGTATACATCACTTTTTCAACATCTTACTTGTCTATTCTGCTACTCAGCCACATACCAGAATTTGCATTAGGGCTCTTATGTTATATTTCTATTCTGTATTATTTTATGTAATCACTTAATTTTTTTAACATACGCACTGGTTTGTAATAACACAAATTAAACCCCCAAAACTATGGTAGGAAAGATTGTTCTCTACTGAGTAGCAGAGGAGTCTTTATAATTGGTTTCTTCTGATTTTTCTGTGTATTAGCTGTTTTACCAGTGTGAGTCGCCTAACCTCTGGGGACAAACCGATCTGCAGACTTGAGTGACAGCATTTGGGTGTTCCTCAAAAGACACATTTACATCAGTTTAAGTTAACAGGGGGTGGCAACTCAACTTTTCCCAAATAAAGTGTGCTTTCAAGATGTCTCACGATAGGAACTCCACAGATGCGATAAATAGTGACAGCAATGTGGAAACTGGTGCTTCATTCAACACCTGAATACATGGAGGAGAACAGGGAAGCTCTGGTAAAGAAAGACAAATCTACCTCTACTACTACCATGCTATAGCTTTTAGCTGCAGATAGTTTCTGTTCAGGAGAATTCAAATTGAGGCTGGTAACTACCATGAAATTTGCTGTCAGAAGCACTAATATAACACCTTAAAGAAAACAAGGTTTACCCTGAAGTCTATTATATTCTCTTCATAGTCCTGTTGTTGCTTCCCTTTATATCGACATAATCACATTTCTTCAAGGTTACCCAAGGAACCTGATACATGGGACAAAAAACAGACTCCAGCTGGTAATATGTAACTACTATTTCTGACATTGCAATAAATATCTTCCACTTGATTAATCTATTAATAGTAAAACATTGTTTAGAAGTCACAACAGTTTTCAGCATCAAAGCAGTTAGGGAAAGCCAAACCAACATTTCTTCTCCTTTTAGGTGGCCCAAAAGCACCCATGATGAGTTATCTGCCTTTAGATTTAAGAAATAAAATCTTAGATGTTACATTTTGCCCATGTTTGTATTTTGGTACAGACATAAGAAACAACAGCAAAATAGAAACAAACCCCATAATTTTCCATCTTCAATCTCAAAATAAATACAAGAAACTCAAAATACTATGTCATCTTTGGCTATCATAAGGTAGTAAATAACAGGTCAACCTTGCATTCACATAGCGTAGTGGTGGCATTTCCCTCTATTCCAGTGGGAACAGACCAGGGCTAATATACTCCAGGAATTCTGAGAAATTACTTGGAACAAGACCTCCCAGGTCAGGAGCTCCTTAACTGTTCTTAGTCCTAAATGAATTAGGCATTTCAGTAATATCCCTCCCTTCCACCCTCATTAAATCTGGTAGCACTTGATAACATTTCCTTCAGAGCTGATGTACCCCATTTAAAATTGCTTACTAAATCATGTGTCACCTTTGAGGATAACAAGATAATGTTTGTTGTTTTCCAGTGGTTGGAAAACTGGCTTTCCATCAAAGATGTTTCCTAAAATGTTAGAACTTGTCCTTGGATTGCCATTATACATTTCACTAGGGAAGTGTTTGATTGGCTCCAAATGCATGTGATAAAACTCCATGTGTATATAAACATTTTTATTTAACTTCTGTGAGTTTTAAAAGTTTGGCTCCAAGAGAATCTATTCAACACGATAGTTACCTTAGATGAGTGCTGCTTAAATTGTCATTCATAGGCCATAGCATGGCATCGACACTCTCTCTTCACCAGCAGTGTGAATTTCTTTCAATTTTAGAAGAATGATGTAACGGATGAAGCCATCACATTTAGGGACCCATTGAAGTCTAATACCAGGTCAGCCATACGTGCCTTATACATGTGTTCTATGCAGTATATTTGCTGCTCTTTTTAGTTTGTCTGTATTCCAGCAGTATAAATAAGAGAGTGCTTCTGTGCCTACAGTCAAGGAAAAGCCACAGGGGCTTCACAAGATAGGTGCTGAACTAAGCACGTGTTCTTGTTTTTACAGGTAGCAGTCTGTGGTTAGAAAACAGGTCCAAGAGGAAAGGCAGAGCTCACCCTCTCTTTCTTAGGGTCTGGGACACTGTGCCAGGGAGCTTGGGTTCCTTCCAGGGGTGGGTTTCCCCATCATGTTCTCTGCTTGGAGATTGCTCAGAAGTGGTCCAGACTCGACTAGCAAAGTGGCTGCAGGGCTTGGGAAGAGTGATGTAGACAACCACATCCCAGTGGCCTTCACTTTTGTTAAACCTGTCTGGACTTACAGGTGGATTTTAAAAGACTCAGGATTGCTCTGTGACAGTTTTCAGCTTCATTTCAGACAGTTGCAGCTGGGAACTCTGGACCTTGCCAAATTTCCAGTGAAACCATTTGTTACTTTTCAGTTTATTGCACAGATGATATACATGGTTATCATGTTTCTTGTGGGTTTTTGTTTTCCTCCCCACTCCATAAAAATATTTTATCATTTCATGTTCCAAAAGATGCCTGAATGTTTGCAAGTTGAGAAGAGCAATCTTTGAAATGTGACATAGAACTTATACTTCTATTTCTTTGACTCGGAAAAAAAAAAAGAATATAGCTCTGGCTTGTACTCAAACCATAAATGTTTCTCGTAAGAAAGGATTTATAGGAATTGAACCCAACACTTTTTGCAGCTGCTGACACCTACAGAAACCTACACACTGCTCTTGTAGGGCACATTATTTAACAGTGATTGATTGTGGTTTATGATTTCTGACTTAGCATACTGTCTTTTGTATATTTTACTTTTTAAATAAATGAAAGTGTAGGGAGTATGGGAAGCAGCACTAGGGATGCGAATAGGACCCAGAACATTCAAAAACTTGGGGACAGAGATATCATAACAGTGCCTGAGCCTGGGTGGGCAGAGCATGACAGATGAGGTTCCCACCTGCCCAGAAACTGTAACAGGTGATAACAGCACTTGGGTAACATGGCAGGAAGCAGAATGCCAAGCTGGTTCTGGAAAACAGAGCAGCAAAAGGTAAAGAAAAGGCTACACTGAAGAGGGGGTTAAAAGAGCAGTTTTGGGAACTGGCTGCAATCTAAGCAGTCAGTTCAAGAGAATCAAGCTGAACTGGTTCAAGCACAGATTACAGAGCACAAAGCCACAAAGGAACAGTGTTTGGTGCTCTGCAAATAGAAACAACTACCCTTCCTTGGGAGCCAGCAGAGAAATTAAGATAGAAAACATAGTTCAGGCCTACCCAGTAAATGCTGGCAATTTCATCTATAAATAAATGAAGTAGAGCTCTTAGAGAAAATGTTTCAGAAAGGAACTGGAAAAAAAAAATGATACTGCAGTTGTGAACATTATTTACACATATGAGGTGTCTGGTCTGGTCTTATCTCAGTTGTAACCCATCTCAAGAGAGCACATGCCTTATATGACTGTTTGCCCTCACATTCCTAGCAAATTCCAAACTCCTGTTCAGATCAAGGGCAATCTGGGCATGGGATAAAGACAGGACTGGATCTATGTTTCCAAAATATGCAGGGCTATGTTGCTATCATCAAGTATATTAATTCATCAGATGCTGAGAAAGTAAATAATGCAGAACATTGACTTGTATAATTTTCCTTTGTTCCCTTCAAAATCAAGTTTGCTTCTATTTTGGACACCTTTCTGCACTATACAACAATAAAGGAGACCTCTGAGCCATTTCACACCAATGTATTTCTTCTCAACTAAATAAGCCTTTATGAGCATTTGTCTGTAGGATTGGTAATGATGTAGAAAGAGTCAAAAGTAATATTGAAGGAAGGGGAAAAACTGTCAGCTGTAGCATGGCTGATAAAGTTACATTCAGGAAACCTTTTCAAGTGCTTAAAGCCAAGGATGTGCTCTGACGCATTTTAATACATAGCAGAGTCCTATTTTATAGCCTAATCGAATTTGATGGAGTTATTCAGCTTAGTTTGGACCAGGCACAATAGCATATCTCATGGAAAGCAGCATCTGGCTCAATATGATAGAACTCCCACCATAACAAATAATTTAATGAATGCCCACTGCTCCCAGAGGTGCTTAAATTACGTAAGAGGATTAAAGCACATTTAAACCTGTTAGTGTGCCAGTCCAGAAACACTATTACAAACCGGCTGAAAATTCTATGAAAGTATGGCTTCTCAGATGCCAGACTTCCAATTTCAGCATCCCGTTTGTCGCTTGGAGCACTGGGTGCTTCTAGCTGGGAGAGCTTATGCTGAAAGGGCTGAACCAACAGACAACAATATGAGGACGGCCAGAGGCAGAGGTCTTGTATGTTACTTTTCCACCCGTTTATGAAATGGTCTTCATAAAGAGTGGGCTAGACTCTCAGTTGGTGCATAGATCAGCACAGATCCACTGACATCGTATTTCCTGCAATCAACAGAAAAATCAGGAGAGTCACAGAAAGCACTCAAAATGCTGATTCATTTTGGGCTACCCCTGAATATTTCTAAATGTGTATTAACGTCATATATCTGGAGTTCAAGTTAATAACTCTTGCTGAGTCATATAGCCAAATAAAAAGCCAAAAGGAAAACTGTATTGTGTCCAGTCACTCTTTTTATATTGTGGCCAGGTTTGGCAAACTGGCAGAGTGAGAAAATATCCGAGGGACAGAAATTTCCAGGAAATCTTTCAAACACGTTAATCTAGTACCCTCAAGACCACTAAGGATAAAGGTAAAGCGTGTTGATTCTCATTCCTGCACTGTTTTGCATCAAAAATAGTTGGATTAAGGGAACAGAATTCAAGCAGTTTAACACAAAATGAAGATGATACATCCCTCATCAGCATGTCCACAGAGTATGCAATTTCATGTCTCACGAAGAGTAGGAAAATAATTTTGTGACAAGTTGTCTCAACTTAAGTAACATCTATGCAGCCCGGGGCTATAACGTATCATGAGATATCTAGGATTTAGAACTGCGTGAAATGCACATATGACTGAAGAGGACATCCTGATTTACATAAAATAGAAACAAAAATATTAGAGAAGGGACACAAAACTGGAACAGCCCTCATGCGAAAGAGGTTAAGAGGCCTGTGGGAGACTAAGTAGGTCACAAGATTGGCCCTCAGATTAGAACCCTAATGGAGCAAGGCTCCGAATCAAGTATTCAGATGGAGAGAATTGAAGGTCATTCTGTCATGTCTCGTTTCCCACCCGCACCTCTGCCCAGGCACTGCAACCACTCGTATTTGCAAAGCCTTATTATGGCCTGTCTTTGCCTCCTGCTACCCAAACTCTGAGGCACATGGGGAATAACTGGACAGGAGCAGTAGTATCGTTCTAGGAACATGAGTTTTGCAAGTTGTTTATTAAGAAACCAACTTGCAGCATCTCTTACTCCTTTGTCCCTGTGAAGTAGTTCATTTAATAAACCTCCTTACTGAAAGGCAGATGTGAAATACTGAGGGAGTGCAAAGGAGAAACTTTTCCGCAATAGGTAACACACTCAATTGTTCAATATGTTGTTTCAGGCATATATTGGAAAGTACCTGAGATGGATTACTGTGAGGACTGCGAAGAAAACATTCATGCCACCAGCTTCTATAATTCTACACATTAAGAGAGTTAATAATGTCTCATGCATTATTCTTTCAACGGATCACCAAAGATCAGAGATGAAATCCAGTTTTGTGTTTCAAAGAAGCCACAATGCTGAACTGTGGTCCAAAGGCACGGAGATATGACATGAGGCCTGCCTTCCTCTGAAGCCTTAGGCATTCAGAACGAACTTGATAGATCCTTGTTTGAAATTTAACAATCATTGGTATTGAGTAAGATGTGAAACTGTCCTGAGTGAGGTGGGAGAATAGAGACAGCATTAATTCTTTATTCATGCCTTTGTCACAGACAAGTGTGCATATGGGAAGAAAAGATGGAAAGCTGATACTGAACTAATGAGAGAAGTAAACACATACCATATAAATCTCTGAATCACTGGTCTTTGCAAGGAAAAAGGATTAAGTCAGAACAGTTCATTTTTCTAAGTCCACTGTAAGAAGCTAGATTAACAACCTCCAAATATAGCCATCAGCAGAAGTTGGATGCCTTGAACTTTGGGTATTTCATCACCCTAGCAATTCATCATGAACTCTGATATAATCTTGTAATAGGGAGACTGAAAAGTGAAGACTTTACTTCCTAATCCTTCTAGAAACTCAATTTTCAGGCTCTCACCCAAGGCCTAATTTAAAAAGATGGTATGAAAACTACAATTTTTTCCAATTCTTCCTTAGATGTGAATTTTCTTTTCATTCTGATGTACCTTTGCTTCCTTGCTAGATGGAAATCCTTCTATACATTCCTCAACACTAGGCTAGTTAAGCCTAACATTTTCTAGCTCTTCAGCAGACTGAGGATGGGACATTTTGCAAATTCTTTCAAGTGTGAAATCTGCAGCATGATTAAAATCACCTGCTGCTGTTAAAAAAAAAAATTACACCCATGAACAGGTTTAGATCCCTAAAAAAGCATCTCCAAGCAGTTTTTAAACACAGTGTAGCCTCCGCCAAAAGTAGGTGCATATGTATTAATAAAAGCACTGTTATTTCTACATTAAGTAGTTTTCCTTCTACAGCCTTTTGAATAGCAAGACTCTGCGTTTCTGCCTTTGTGAGAATAAAGCTGCATTATGCTGAGACTGCTACCTCTTTGCAGCTGCTCAACCACAGGTACTCACACTATGGGAGCATCTGAAAAAAAAAAACAAAAAACAAAGTAGCTTAAGAAACATTGACACCACTGCTCATCAGGATAGATGCAGTCTTGGAAATGGGTTTGAAAAAGAGCAAAATGGATCCCCTTATTCGGGCTTCCTGATGATTATGCATCTTGAAACAAATGTGTCCCCTGTTAGAGATCTGTGCTCAGCTCTTCTCACTGCACATGAAAGAAAAGAGAAGGAGAAACTGCTATGCAACTGCAGGGCTATTACCACCTGCATGATGAGGAGCAGATGCGCCTGCTCAATTAGGATCAGTCTCTCCTAGCTGATTAGAGAAAGCATTCTGACTTTGGAGAAAGGTTGAAGCCATAAAAATACATTTAGACCATGTTATTCCAGAGATTATTGATATCTCTGGAGGAATTCTTTGCTCTCCTGTACAAGTTACCTTTGTGCTGTAGATGTCCCTGCTCAGTGGGAAGCATGTGTTACAACGCACAAAAAGGAAGTTAAAAATACATGCAAGAAAAGTCTCAAGGAAAATCTCTAGTGTTGAAAGATGTGCTGTGTGTTTGCTGAGGATGTGGGGAATGGAAATTACACTGAAATGGGCTAAGCAAGAAGTATCAAACAGAAAACAAGATGCTGTTTTTTCTAAGCCGTTAAACTTCCCGTTCATTCTCAGTGTAAAAAAATATTTTATTTTTTTAGATCAGGTCAATGACAAAAGAAAAGTAAATAGTTTCTGTGAGAAAGTACAGTGTGTGTCAATTCTGCAGCCATTAGCAGCAAAATAGGAAACAAAATTTAATAATTCCTTGGAATTTCCAAGTGTATTCCATGAAAAACCTGAAGCAACACTGTTAGATTAGACAATGTGAAAGACAGTCCACTGGGATGATAAAACGCTTACTGTAATTGTTTCTCCAATAGAGGGTCCTTGTATCAAATTAAAAAGCAAATTCTACCCTGATAAAATGAGTACCATCCGTATTTGTCTAAATAACTCTTTCTGACATCAGATGGCAATGACTGAGAAAAGCAGAGCATACTGGATGACTTTGAAAGAGGCACTTGTTTCTTCTTTGGTAGCTCTATCAGTCAGAAGATTTTCTTTAAAAAGAAAGCAATTACCTTGCTGGAATCTAAGAAAGAAGTGTGCTACTCCTCTGCAATATTTTTGGGTTTTTTCTTTCAGGTTAAAAATTAATAGATTGCCACACAGAAGAGAAATCCTAACTGGAATACTCATGCTGGAGTAGCTATTTGTTGTTCAGCTGTTGGCAATTAAAGTATTAAAATTAAATATAAAAATGAGGAAACACTGCATGGGTAAGAAGAAAGATTAATAAAGTTTACAAGCCCTAACAAGAGCCACAAGTCCAAATTAAAACCAGATTTCTTACTGAGCTTTTTAAATGAAAAAGTATCTGGGGTTATATGACTATAGAGGTTGTTTTTTACTTAGTTCTGAAGTCAATTTTGATATTGCATGTAACAATTAAAAAAAATTATTTCACTGCATTACTGGCATGTATGAGTTAATATCTAATAGATCTAGTGACAAAAGTAATCATAATATACCAAGCGCATTTTTTTTTTCTGAATTAAATCCATGAGAATCAGAAACAAAAGCAGTTCTAAGAGGGTAACTGGAGCTGAATTATAACAATAGAATTATGAAGCAGACTGTGTCCAAGAACAAAGCCCAACCAGAAAAAAAAACATAGAGGAAGAAATAAGATTAAAAATCCGTATAACAGTAATTACTTATAGTATGATGAGCCAAATTCATCTCTGGAGTTTCACGAGCATTGAATTTGGCTTTAAGCAGGCATCTTATTTATGGGGAATTCAGATGATGGGAAAAAACTGTAACACAGTACCTTTTTCAATGAAAGCTAACATCATTCAAAGATCAAAGTGGGAGTTCAGAATGTTATCCAAGTCATACAAGCTGCCCTCAACCAAATGTTCATTTTTGTTGGATTCAGGCAGTAGGAAAATCTACTTCTTTTCATAATGATGCACACGCACACATACATGACTACTGGGCTATTTGTTTATGTAAAGGCACCACAGGAGCAAGACACCTAGAGGAGACTTCTATACTCCAAGCATTCATGTGCCTCCTAGATATGGTACTGCATGGCAAACAGAAATGTTTTCTAGATTATTTGGTGCTGTTACACTGTTATACTTCCAAAGTATCAGTCTATCAAGGTACATGGATATTTATTGCCATATGCATGTGCCTTCATGCACTTTTTTTACTCTTCCACCCCTCACAAAAGAAACTGATAGGATAATGCTTCTATTTTAATATAAGCTACTCTTTGATCTGAGACAGAATACAAACAAAACTACTAGAAACATATAAATAGTTATAGGGCTTGTAAACACGTAAGCACTCCGAGTTTCTTTTTTGTGTTCTTACAGTACCTCAGACAAGAAGACCTGGCACTGCTGGGTGATACTATAATATAAAATAAAAGTGGACAGACACCTCAAACACACTAATTTGCCTGAAAATCTACACAGAAAGTTTACAGCGTTAGCATAGTTAACGTTTTCACCTGTATGGAGAAAACAGTACTAGAAATCCAGACATTACTTTACAATCACTGTTGGTTATAGAGGACATACAGTGGATGAAGGTGAAGATCAGAGGCCTACGCATTTAATGATGTTTTATTAAGTTTTATGGCAGCTTTTAAATTACTCTAGCCTTCTATACAAAGGAATGGCAGCTAGCATTTAGGTAAGGGCAGCTTTTATGTTGAGGAAAGCAGGATCCATCCACACTGGGCATTCATAACTCTTGGTAAAAATCTTTGTATTTGATTTCCTCCCTGTGCTAAGTGCAGATGGTGCACAGGCTGGCAGCCAGCCCTGCATCACAGAGTGCTGCGAGAGAACGAACACAGCGCCTGCATCTCAGGGAGCTTTTGGTGGGGATCCCCACCACCTAAAAAAGGATTAGAGCCACCATTGCATGTAAGTGGGTCCACATTTTGCTCACTTATGCAAAATATTGGAAGACCAGCAACGGGAAAAAAGAATGGGGGGAAAAAAACCCAAACCCTCTCCCTTAAAGGAGATTCCCTATTTGGATATGGAGAAGACGACTGTAGACAGGCCCTTTCAGCAGCAGCTTGTGTGTCCTGACCCAAACTTCCAATAAGCTGGCTCCTCATTTCTTGCCTGGAAGCATTCCCAGGCTGGAGACAGACATCCCTGTATCACGTGGTCCCTTTTATTCCCACTAGTAAGTATGTTTTGGTCTTGGTGGAGTCAGTTTTTCCTCAGAATTTCCACTCAGTCAAGAGAGAGCAAACTCACAGCCACCACAATACTCACAGCCATTAGTCCTAGCCAGCTGCAGTAAATCCTGCCTTATTCAGTCAGCTTATTACTGGAATAAAACATCAGCTTTGTTCTATCACTCTCTTTGCTCCTCAAGTGTATAATTACAAGTCAACCATGGGTCATACCGTTACCATAACACCAAAGAGCAGACAGCCTGATAAGAGCCAGCAGAACGACTCATCCCAATTTTAATGGGATTTGCCTCAAACCTTCAACAACTATCATGCTGGAAAAGTAGATGCAGGCCTCAAGGTTAAATCACAGGAGGAGAAAACAGAAAAGTATCTGCATCTTAAACATCATTTAGGAAGCCATTTCCTTCTCAGTGTTCCAGCCTCCATCAGAAATGTTGAGACAGCGGTACCAAGTACTTCATGGAGCTGTTGAAAGGCTTTATTCATTTATACAGATGATGTGTTCTGTGGGGCTTGGAGGGATGGCACTGACAAGTAATAAGAATAGCAAAAGAAGAATAAGGCTTCATGAGGGTCTTCCCCTTTCAGCTTTTCACTCACTTGTGACATTAACTGCTAAAACAGCAATCCAGTCACACTTAGTCTTTCTTGAAGGCCTCAGTATGGGCATTAGAACATCTTTTTGGTGACCAGCAACTTAAAACTGCTCTAACACAGTCATAAGCAATGGCGAAATTGTCAGGGAGAGGCTGCCATCCCTATCATGTTGTCTAAAAACATTAGAGAGGGACCCTTCAGCCATCTAAAACCAGTCAGGCAGCTAGTATGTCAGCAACAGAATGAATTACAGCATATATGATTTATTTGTTGCTATGTATTGACATGGAATTAATTTTTACCATAAGAATTTTAAACCACAGTGATGACTGAATTTTCCCAGCAACAGCTTTAAGACTAGGAAACAGCAAACTGCAGAAGTAAATTAGGGTCTAAAATAAGTTGCTTCACTGAAGTTCATGCTTTGTACTAGTGTATATGCACATGTTTGCAAATGAACAACCTAGTCCTTTTTTGTTGTCTGATACTCCCTAGTGGCTCCTGGAACCAGTATTTCATTTACACGTTGTATTTTTGGTATCCAGTATGGTTTTTCAAGTTCAAGTTCTCTACTTCAGTTCTCCACATTACATCACCTTCCAAACATTTAAAAATAATAATTTTAAAACAGGAAGTTGAAGGTGTAATCTTTATACTGGCTTGACCACAAATAAAAATGAGAAAGTATTGGAAAATCATGCATTTCACCAAGCCATGGAAAACAGATGAAGGTCAAATCACAGCTATCATAGCTGGAAATTCTTTCAGACATCCTGCAAAGGCATTACATGATTAAATGTTGTGGTTTCTGCCTGTTTTTGCACTCTGGAAAGAGATGCGACCAGACCTAGGTATACATGGACAGAAAAATGAATATAGCTCTGCACTGGCATTCAGTCATCTGTGATGTGTTCACATGCTCTTACTTGAGATTTCACTAGATATTTAAGCAGAGCTAATGGAGCACTGATGCTGAAAGAAGTGATCCTACACTTTACTACCTACTGCCACCTGCATGGCGCCACCCACTTCTTTGTCTCTTCTTTGGAGCTTGTCTGATGTTTTGAAGAAATGTTCCATTCTGTGGACATCAAAAATGAGTGTGTGTGCGTGTATGTGCGTGTGTGTGTGTTCACTTTTCCCCCCTTTTGCTTGGGGTCGTTCTCATGAAGCCTCACCCTTTTTGTGTCCTTCCTCTTTTCAAATACATCCATCCTGTGATTTTCTTTAACACTTTCTGCTCCATAAGTCCACTGCTAGCTATAGACAGGTTACATAAAACCCCCGTTTGCCAGTTTGACAGAGGGGAAACTGTAACATATAAAGCTGAATGGCCTTGGGGCAAAGCTGAGTGCCAACCCCACAGATTCTTATGCTTACTCTCCCTGTGCATTTTATACACAAATCTCTGTCTTCCTCTTTTTCTCCTCTTATTTACTAATGGCATTTTGTTAGGCTAGAATAACCTTCATGACTACAAAACATGGAGCTATGTTTGGCACTATTCAAATTTAGTAAATATTCAAAACATTGTAGTTGTTCTTGTGTGCATCTTCTCTGGAGTTAAGTATTTTGCCACTCCTAAGAGCTGGGGCATGCAATTCTATACTATACATACTAAAGAAATTTGTGTTGCCAGACCAGCTGGTAAAGTAATTCTAAACAGAGGAAAATTAAGGGATGAACACCAAATGAAATTATTGTAAAAAATTCTTGCTGACACTGAAAAAACCACCTCAATTATGAAAATCTGCTCTGCCTGAACAAGGTGTAATAATGAAGTAATAACATTTATCAGTGTCACTTCAATACTGCACAACTGGCTCAGCCAGCTCAGGAAAGCTGCAGGAAACATGCTGAGGTCTGAGCAGTTGCAGTTACTGTAGACAGTACGTGGTCCACAGCTGGTAATCTCCTAGACACAGAGTCCGTGAAGCACAAACTTAACTCTGGTGGCTGAATTCCTATTAATCCAACAAAAATAAAATAAAAACCAAAATAATTAAAAAAATAATCTCATCATCAGCGTACACTTTTATTCCAGATAGTTGACACTTGACTGGAAGAACCACACCTAAATGTGCTTGGATATCATAAGGGTATCTGTTACAAGGTCCTCTAAAAGGAGCAGCGCCTCTGGGACATCACCACACAGGGAAATCAAATTCATTTCACAGTGTCAGAAACATTCCAGCTGCAGGACTAGGTTTATTTGTTTATTTTCCCAACTCTAACAAAGGAAATCCATGAAATTCTGTATTGGAGGGAAATCTTTCCCAAGATCTAGTTACGAAAAGAAACTCTCCAGACTGCGTGTGGCCTCATTCTCAGCTGTGCCATTGTTCATTAGATGTAACTAAGGAGGAGGCTGAGGATAAGATCCATAAAAAGCCAATGCATTTCTCTTATCCTGGGGCCAGTTCTTTGCCAGCCCAGCCCTTCCATAGATGAAAGCAATCCAAGAGCTGCTCTAATCTATACCAGCTGCTTCGCCAAAGCCCAATGTCAGTTGGGAACTGCTGCAGCACAACCTAGCCAGGTTCCCTTCTTTCCCTCTCCTGCTATAATGTCCACACATAAGGCTGCAAGAGCGCATGATGCAGGAAGATGACATGTAATAGGGAGCTGTGCACAGAAAGCACCACTCTGCCAGGGAAACCTGGCCACTTCCCACCATCCTCTTAACACAGCAACAGTGAAAAGGGAATGAAAGGAAGACCAGTTCTGAGGCTCTGTGCGTATCAGATGTATTTACTGTTACCCATGGCTCCAGGTCACAGTGTTCTTCCTCAGAAGTCTGCAGAAATCCTCTGTTGCCCAGGGATTTTAGTTGCTGAGGATCTCAGGATTTATGAGAGTCATGAGTTCTCAATACATCTTAAAATTTTAAAAATCTGTGTGCCAGCTTAGCACACCTTAACAAATGTAAATGTTTTGGATTGCAACTATGCAAACCAAAGATCACCTTGGAAGTGGAAGAGAGTGAGGGATGGGCAAAGCCTTTCTCTGGTAGCCAGGTGCCAAGATTTTGTAAGCCCAGAAAAGCCATTGTTGCCTGCTAACAGGTCAGCAGGCAGGATTTGCAGAGCCTGCAAATCCACATAGCATTCAGGATTTGTATCTCACTGTCCCTGCAATCTACAACATCAACTCAGCAGCATACAAGAAAAAAAAAAAAAAAAAAAAAGACAAAAAAAAGAAAAATGCCACCAAGGGCGCTGAACTTTTAGTCAGAAAGAAATATTTCTGTGCCAAAAGATTCTGAAGTTGAAAGACACCATGAGTGGGAGCAAAGCACAGTGGACCCTTGCATGCTAGTAAGTGATTTATCATCATATTGTCACAACTGTTCCTTTTAAGAAGTGATCAAAAGTTGTGAACATTACAAGGGCTTAGAAAAAGTCTTGTGGTTCATTGTGAGATCCTTTTCTTTAGAGTACTCAACCCTATAAAGTCCACCAGAAGAGTTGGCATCCATGGTAGACAGGCAAAGGCGGGGGGAGATGAGTGGAGGAGGGTTAAGATTGAGGACTGTGGCGATTTACTGTTTTTTTTGCGGTCTGCTGCTGTACTGGATGTGATGTTGGTCTCTCGTACAGCCCGATATCCTTTTACTGAACTATGCAATAGAAGAACGTTGGGGTTTGTTTTTTTTTTAAAAAAAAAAAAAAAAAAAAAAAAAAAAAAATCAGGGAAGTCCCAAACACTATATGCTAGAAGAAAACAGTTCTTGCTCTTATTTGATAGTTTATATCTGTGCAAAAAAACCCATCTGAATTAGTGAATTTATGCTTACAGCAAACCTTGATTGAAAGAGAAACAGCAACATTCTTAATGAAAAATATTTTTGCCACTGAAATGAAATTTTCACACAAAGTAATCTTTTGTGTCAGTATTTTCTGTGTTTTGCTCAAAAAAATAAAAATTTTAAAAACCCAAAACACACAAACCTAAACATTTCCATAAAGCTTTCTGGTAAAAAAATTTTCATTATCAAACTTTAAAATTATCAAATTTTCTTTATTATTTATCATATCATTTTTGATATCACAATTATCATTATCAAACTTAAAAACTTGGCAAAATGCTTTTAAAATTCAAGCTTTACTTCTTCAATTTCTTTAGTTTTGTTGTTAAGAAATATTTTTATAGAAAATGAAAAAATAACATCTTTTAAAATTATGATGATGATGAAATTGCTCTGTTTATAAACTCCTCTAAGTCCAAATAGTCTTCCCCCGCTCTGTCTCCCCCTTCCTTTACAGGGTGAGAAATGGAAACAAAGGGAAATGTAACAGCTTACAGCATTGCCATGTATTAAATCTGTGGCAGAGTTAGGATGGGAACCCCTATGCCCAGTATTGCTTCCCACATCACTCCTTCTCACTTGGGGTGGTGCATGGGGAAGGAACTATTTGGTGCTTAAATACCAATTCTGCACTTTAACTACATGTATTTATGAATATCTTACAGTCCAGCCTCTTTAGCTCGATTTTTCTTCCATGACCTTTGTTCTACAATAGGAGTAGCATTTAAGTGAAATCTCTGTTTTAAAACATATTCACAAACTGTTTCATTGTTTTCTTAGCCAAACAGTGTGTCAATGGGCTTTGTGTATTCAGTGATGTTGGAAAACGCTCTGGCAAACACTGGGGAAGCCATGCCCATTCCCAGGTCAGAACCCTGCACCAGGAGCATGCAGCAGCCACCCAGCTGCCCAGCATCCTGTGGCATTTGCATTACCACACCTCTGGCATGTTTGATATATAACATTAAGATGTATTTTGCTTTGTTATTAGGCCATTGTCAACGTAACCTCACCTAAATACTTGTCAGTGATATTTTATTCCCAGTCCTTGCCTACAAGGTACAGCAGCATTCTTGGAATTATGTATGCAGGCAGACTCTCCGCCAGATGGTTTTGAATCACACAGAAGCACTTTAAGTTCCATTACAGGCAGGATAAAATGCTACACAGTAGCCAAAAAACTACTCCTCGGCTTTCTCTAAACACCCTGAAAAAAACTTGCACAAAACTTGAAAACTCTGTGACTGATTTAATACATGGTTTTGGTTTTTAAGGTTAGAAACATAATGCACTGTCACTGAACAACTATTTTAGGGCACTTTCTGGGTTTTGTCACAAAGGGAATACATCCACTACTAGTCCGTGTCTGCAGTTGTTCGTTAGAGCAGTAACACATTCTTATCGGATTCCTAGGCTGATATTTAGAAATCCTACAGGTGGTAGGAGTCTCCAGCACTGGCTGTCTCATGGCCTGCCTCAAAGCTTAGGCTCCACAGCAACGTTTCTTCTGAAAGGTTCAGCTTAGAGGCAGAAGAGGCAAGACTTTCATATTTAAACATTGTTCATTCTGTCAGAAGAACTACGGCCAAAGTCCAAAAATAAGTCAAACATCAATCTTTAAGGCATGGAGTAAAAGACACATACATTCCTTTGTACCTCTATAAGAAAGCAAAAAATGCTGGACGGCCAAATACAGGTACTAAGTTCTGATTATCCAAGGTCAGAGAGTGGAATCAAGTAGGGAGGTACTGAGAATATGACAAAATATACTAAAATTTGGATGATATTTTTTTTTTTTAAAATAGCTGTGTACTAACTATTAAGGCAACCACGATGAGTGAAGAATAAGTCACACCTTTGAAAAAGTAAGCGACCGAGTGAATCCCATTTTATGCAAACTATGCCAAAAAGATAAAATGCAGACTGATTATAAATATATAAGCATGGCTTTATTTTTTGGGTAGCTTTAAAGAAACTTAATTAAAGGAAAAAAAAAAAAATCATTCCTTGTTCCTTATCAGCAACACCCTGAAGGAAACAAGCACCATGACTCTTGGCCGAGGTCTCTAACTGTTAACACAACTTCCATTCATACATTTAAAAATCAGTGCAAGGGGAAAGCACAATAAAGCCTGAAATGTGAAACGTCAAGATTTCTGCTTTAATTATTCAGATCTGGATCTTTGACTGTGGCCAAGCAGCATTTTGTACTGCTCAGAATAGGACACTGGAGTGAATGTGTACACATGGCTTCAAAACCAGCTTGCCCCTAGAGTGCATCAGAGCAGCCAAAAGATTGTACTAATTAACACCTGCTACTAATGGTTTCAAAGGGTCATTTTGACATCTGAGGATCCCAGAGCAAAGAACAAGGTGGTTTTTCTTGCTTCAGCAGTTGTAAAAGAAAGGGGTCTGGACTTTCCTACGCCATTCTTGCTATGAGGGGGGAAGGGATCTTCCAACATAAGGAAGAACTAAGGGAATATCACAAAATACATTTTACAGTACTGGAAAAGTCAGACCTCTGACATATTTTCTGAACATAATGAAATAATTGTAAAACCTTTCAGTTTCAGTCAGCTTCTTCAAATGATCCTGTCTTTGCCAGAGAGATTCTTTTGTGGAGAGAGGAGAGGGACTAACTTTTTCCCAAAGGTTATTCTTAGCAAAAAAAGATGAAAGGATTTACTTTGTTCTTATTTATATGAAATTGGTAAATCCACTTGAGAAAAGGTACTTGAATTTTGTTGTCCTCAGAAGAGGAGCGAAGAGTATCCTTTTCCCAAGAAATCCAGGTCTCACAATTATACTAGAATGAGTTTACATCTTCCCATGCTACACTTTAAGTCTTCCCATACTGTCCACCACCAAGCTGTGGACAAACACAATTTCACTTAACACTCTCAATGCCCCAAGTCCTCTCCCCTCATTGCATTCTTTCTGTGGGCTCTTAGTCTCCCATATCCCACTACTCAGTGCTTGGGAAGAAATCTTGAATGAGGGGCAAAGAAGGAGCAGGACAGTCAGGTGCCATTAGTCCATGGTATTTTTTAGGCTCCTAACAATCAGTGGGTCTCAGGGAAGGTCCCATCTACTGACCTCCCTCACCCTTGGCAATACTACTTGGAGTATTTTTATGAGAAGTTTTGAGCACTTCTTTCTTCTTAAGAAAGAATCTAGAAAATTAAATTAAAAAAATAAAGTGAATGCACTGTTATGTTCCTGCAGACATTTATCTCATGACTCATGTTATCCATGTATATACAGAGTTATACAGAGGCACAAATATTTCATAATCTGTTCCAAGTCTGGTAAACCACTTTCAAAATCAAGAAATTCCAAATGGAAAGGTTAGTTACATTTGCATCTTTAATATTTTCTGCTCTTGCTTCCATTTTTGGTGAAAATTTTAATATAATCTTAGTCTATACTATAAAATAAACAAAGCGTTTAGGCTTTCATTGAATCTAAGGCTAATTATGCCACTCAAGCAAGTAAGAGACCATGGAGAGGAATTTTCTTTGTTCACATTTAAAGTCTCTTAAAAATGCTAAAGTGTTACAAAAAAGTTTTATTGTATGAGAAAATCAGACCCAAGTTTTTCAGAATGGCTGTGGTAAAGACCTCAGATCTTGGAAATTTATGACTAAGAACCTTTCATCTTAAAAGTCCATTTTTAATACTGGACAAGTCTGCCTCTTTGAGCCAATGTCAGCATAGATGAACTTGAGCACAATTTAAAAAAACACAAAACCAACCAACTAAACAAAAGAGACACCACACTGAAGAAAATCAGAATGTAATGAACTATTCTGCAAAAATAACTAGTCCTTATAGTACATCCAGAAACCTGTCAGAGCTGAACACCACTGGTTTACACATTGCATGAGCAGAACACGTTTACAGACATAATTCTTAACGTATTATCAACACTGAGATATATCAAAGTACTTACTCAACTTGAGATTTGGCTCAAATATTGTATAACACATGAAAATGGGAAAGAAGGACAACAGTGAACGAGAAGGAAAAAATACTGTGAAGCAGTTTGTACTTCACTACACCTACTCTACACTAATTGTTCAGAGCCATTTCCCTGCTACAGATGTATGCGTGCCTGTATGCAAGACGAACTTTTCTGGTACAAATGGGTACACCAGATCGGTTCCTCCTGCTGCTACAGATGTAGTAACAGCCAAACCATAAATGAGACCCATATAGATTAAAATTTTACCACATTCAGTATTCTTAAACTACCAGTAATTTGAGTTAGCTGCTAATATTTTTTAAAGGGTTATTGAAGAAGAAAAAAAATATATTCCAACAGGTTTCTTGCATTTCATACCTCAACTGATACATGAATCAGCATCAACACAACTTCATGTTTTTCTCCAGGATCAATTCTTTCAGGTGAGAAAAGAAAACCACTCTT
>NW_009592848.1:119549-127183 GCF_000690535.1 Cariama cristata
TCTACTAGTGATGTACTCCATTTTCTAATGAAGCATATACAAAGCTAAAGAAGAGGGTGATAAAATAAAGACAACTTGAAAGATTAACTGCATTCAGCTGTACTGCCAGAGGGGGGATTACCTGCTTAGTGCCACACCCCAGCTGTGCTAATTGAAGTGAGGATAAGGTGGGAAAGACAAACCCTCCCAGGAGGACTCCAGGTTCTGTTTCATAACACTCCCCTCCAACATAATCTGCTCTACAGATCTTAAAAAAAAAAAAAAAAACCCACACTAAAAAAAAATCACTAAGAGCGGTCTCAAATAAATTCAATTGGTGAAAGTTGTCAGCCAAAAGGAGCGAAACCTTATTTATTCACAGAATTTGTACAGCACAGGAAGCTGAGCAGAAAGCTTCCTCCACAGCCTCTTGCCGGTGGGCCTGCTCCCTGCCCTGGAAGATTGCTGGATATTCTGAGAAATAAGAACAACCACAATTGGAAATATAAGGGATATATAGACTTTCAGTGTATACCTTTGGCACCAACTCTCAAAATTGAGCAAGAATCATCAACATATGAGCCTGGATTGATGTTTGCACCTTTGTTTCAGAACACTGGTACTGTCTCTTCTCTTTAAGGCAAGATACTGCATTAGATGGAACAGAGGTCTGGTCCTTCTGCCTTTTGAGTCTGCTGACCCAGTGGTAACTGTAGTGTGATCTTGAAAGATGGATTGCTACTGACCGGGAATCCACTATAGTCACCAGTTCATTTCCCAACAGTGTCAGATGATGGTTGAACTTGTGGCCACTCACAACCAACACACAGAAGTGAACGACTCATTAACAAGTTCACAGTCACTTACATGGTATGTAGCTCCAAGCTACTCTTTCATTTGGAATCACTTCTTTGATGGCTTATGCATACGGCGACCTGATACAGTTTACCAGAATCTGATCACAAAATTATCTTTTCTTTGTGCTCTTCTTTCTAATTATTGCATTCATTTTGCCTTCTTCCAAATTGTATTGTGAAGTCTTTAGACAATGGACCACTATTTAAATGTCATAGAATTGTAGAATCGTTATTGTTGGAAGAGTCCTGAGAGATCATCAAGTCCAACCTTCTACCCAGCGCCACCATGCCCACTAAACCCACTAAACCATGTCTCGAAGAAAGAGACATGTCTGTAGAGTATTTGCAGTTTGTCATATTTAGAACACATATTTTTATGATTTTATTTTTCCAGCATTTATCAAATTGTCTTATTTGTATAATAAATGAAAAAAAATTTACTGATTAAGTGAAACTAGGAAGGAAATAACATGAGTCTTTTTCTGTGGGAGAAGAATAAAAACTGAAAGGAATGGAATCAAATCAAACACAAACTATTCAGAAATATGTACAATTTTTCTAAAGATGTCATAGTGTGTTATCATAGAGTCATAGAATGGTTTGCTTGCAAGAGACCTTAAAGATCATCTCGTTCCAACTCCCCTGCCGTGGCCAAGGACACCTACCATTACACCAGGTTGCTCAGAACCCGGCCTTGAACACTTCCAGGGATGGCGCATCCACAGCTTCTCTGGGCAACCTGGTCCGGAGCCTCACCACCCTCACAGTCAAGAATTTCTTCTTTATATCTAACCTAAATCTTCCCTCTTCCAGTTTAAAGCCCTTGCCCCTTGTCGTATCACTACATGCCCTTGTAAAAAGTCCCTCCTCAGCTTTCTTGTAGGCCCCTTTAAGTACTGGAAGGCTGCTATAAGGTCTCCCTGGAGCTTTCTCTTCTCCAGGCTGAACAGCCCCAACTTTTTCAGCCTGTCTTCATAGAAGAGGTGCTCCAGCCCTCTGATCATGTTCGTGGCCCTCCTCTGGACTCAGTCCAACAGGTCCGTGTCCTTCTTGTGTTGGTGAACCCATAGCTGAAGGTAATACTGCAGGTGAGGTTTCATGAGAGTGGAGTAGAGAAGGAGAATCACCTGTTGACCTGCTGGCCACAATTTTTTTGAGGCAGCCCAGGATAGAGTTGGCATTCTGGGCTACAAGTGCACATTGCCAGCTCATGTTGAGCTTCTCATCAATCAGCACCCCCAAGTCCTTCTCCCCAGGGCTGCTGTCAATCCATTCTCCACCCAGCCTGTATTTGTGCTTGGGATTGCCTCAGCCCATGTACAGGACCTTGTATTTGGCCTGGTTGAATTTCATGAGGTTCGCACAGGCCCACCTCTCAAGCCTGTCAAGGTCCCTCTGGATGGCATCTCTTCCCTCCAGCCTGTCAACTGCACCACACAGCTTGGTGTTGTCAGCAAACTTGCTGAGGGTGCACTGTCAATGTCACCAACAGAGATGTTAAACAGCACCGGTCCCAATACCGACCCCTGAGGAATACCACTCATCACTGGTCTCCACTTGGACATCAAGCCGTGACCACAACTTTTTGAGTGCCACCATCCAGCCAATTCCTTATCCACCAAGTGGTCCATCTGTCAAATCCATGTCTCTCCAATTTAGAGATGAGGATGTCATGTGGGACAGTGTCAAATGCTTTGTACAAGTCCAGGTAGATGATGTCAGTTGCTCTTCCTTTATCCACCAATGCTGTAACCCCATCACAGAAGGCCACCAAATTTGTCAGGCACAATTTGCCCTTAGTGAAGCCATGCTGGCTGTCACCAGTCACCTCCTTATTTTCCATGTGCCTGAGCATAGCTTCCAGGAGGATCTGCTCCATGATCTTGCCAAGCACAGAGGTGAGACTGACTGGCCTGCAGTTCCCCAGGTCTTCCTTTTTTCCCTTTTTAAAAATGGGGGTTATGCTTCCACTTTTCCAGTCAACAGGGACTTCCCTGGACTGCCACGACTTCTCAAATATAATGGATAGTGACTTAGCCACTCTGTCTGCCAGATCCCTCAGGACCCGTGGATGCATCTCATCAGGTCCCATAGACTTGTACACCTTCAGCTTCCTTAGATGGTCTCGAACCTTTGTCCTTTCCCTGAGCTTCAAAATAACACAGTAGAAAAGAAGGGTGATTTTCAGCCCTTGATCCAGTTTACTACATGGTCCCACAAATCTTGTGCCAGCAAAACTGAGAGGGAAGTGCCAACGATAGCAACAAAGTAGGGCAGTGGGTGCTTTGGTTCTTGTCCCATAGGGCATGGCCTTCTAGAATGAACCAGGCTTTTTAGAAACTTATTTTAACATTTGGACAGCACTCAAGTTTTAGTGGGAGCAACCACTGAGCTTTTTTAAGCACCTGGAAGCAGCAGACAAATGATGCAACACATTTTCCTGATAGCCATAGACAAGACTAAATATTAGTTTTTTTCCATTGGGAGCTCATCCAAAAAAACAAGCAGCAAAATCCCTTTCAATTCATGGTCATTATGTCAAATGTTTTATTCTGTGTCTTCATTTGTTTCAGCATCATCCCTTTTCTTCCATTTAAGACTTTCCATACTATAATAGGTCCACTATCTATTTAATCCAAGACACTTGTGTCAGAAGCTTTTAAGAAAAAATAACATCCTTGTGTGTTCTGCCTGTCAGAAGCAGTAGGTGCTCTTCCAGAATTTTAAGGCCACACAATTGTCCTTCCCCTGCCTCCAACCCTCATATTATCAACTGTCTTCAGTATGCAGAATAGCACAGACCATTAGTGTGGCATGTGAAATGAGGATAGGGGAAGGGATCTACTCCATTTCATTCAGAACATTATATCAGTTCCTGCTAATCTTTTCACTGGAAATGCATGACACAGGAAAACTTTTACAAAAGCAAAACGATTTCACACACGGGAAGCTTATCTTATCTCCACTGCTCTTCCAAACGTTGTACTATATTCCAGGAAGTATTGACTTTTTATTTATTTTTACATTCCTGGAATAGATTCAAGAGACTCATATTCTGAACACTGAAAGAGGTGAAGGTCTTATATTTTATCTGGGAAAAGCAGGAACATCCCAACATTTCACAGTACTTCCTTATCACTTTCATGAGGCCAGGGCCATATTTAACAAATGTGGGGCCTGGTATGAAATGACCATGAAGCAAGCAGTGAGGGAAGGTACTTGCGAGGTTCAGGGCAAGGAAATTATGGAAACTAAACCAAATATGTAATGTTATGTTGCTGGGTACTGTAAAATCATTTTCTATGCTTCTGATGGCTTCAAGATGGGCAACTTTAAAGGGTATTACAACTACAAATTCATAACACTGAAGTTGGTAGCACATAAAATGGTGTAATAAGTCTACAAAATTGGGAATAAACTAATAAAAAGACAAGAAAGAGCTGCTGAGATCTGTATTCAAAGTTGCAAACAAAAAAATAGAACTAGCTCAGCTGGCTTCATTACAAAATAAATGATGTTTCAGAATTGACTAGTCATTTTAAAGTTACTGTATCAATTAAAAATCAATATTCAGAAGCGTAGTTCAAAAGTGCTATATATTTTAGTTCCAAAATTGGAAATAAGAAATAAATTGTCAATATCTTCCAATCTACCTGAAGTACCTTTTTTTCTCTTCTATCTTCATTTCTCCACTATAGAGTCCTGTGCAGAGGCACAGGTGGCATAAGCAGCAAGGGTTTAAAGATAATTCTGTATATCAGGTAGTTGTATCAAAGCTTCCTATTCATTCCTACACTGTAGTCTGTGCTCCCTACTTTTCAATGAGGTTCAAGGCAAAGACCTGTAGATCCAAAACTGCATAACAGACCCAAGGCATTTTGAAATATTCTATAGTAAAACTAGAAGTTTAATGTAAACTCTAAATCCCTTTAATTTTAATGAAATATTCTAAAGAGTAGAACATACATCTCATAGTATTTATGCCAGAATGGACAGAAATGGACATGAGAAACCACTATGAATCCAAAAAAATAATTTGTGGTTTCCACTTCCTGCAGAAATAGACCATGAAAGTCAAGTGGGTCCAGATAGCTTTTTCTTGTATAAAGAATTACTACTGAGAAGGAGGAAACTGAAAATTAAAAGAAACAACAAATACTGAAAGCTGAATATGCTGAGGACTTATGCCACCAATAATCTAAAGGTCAGCTTGTTATAAGCACTTACTGTCAAAATATTTCATGTTGTATTATCATTTCCAATTATTTCTACAGCTGGGACATGTGAAGTAACATGCCAGAGGTTACAAAAAAATCAGTGCCTGAGCTAAAAGCTTCTGCACCTCTCTTTTTAATCAGTAGATAGCATAACTATATTTAAGAACCAGGTCTGTACAAATACATCTCCTGATAAACATTTTTCATTGGCTGACTTTTTATAATGCACCGTATTTTAGCATATAAAAGTAGTGTTCTTCAGTTCCATAAAAAAAAAGTCATTCATTAAGTGAGCATGTTGATATTCTTTTCCCTTCATTCTATGTCTGTCTTTCTACTATTTGCATCTAGCAAAATTAAATCCTCAGAATAAAGAAAAATATTTATATGGGTCTTTCTTCTTTAAAGTATTAAGCTAGCAGAATAAAGTACTGTTTCTTCCCCATACAGTCCCACACATTTTAGTCTTTTCTTTCTCAAGAGAAGCCGTAACATCCCAGTTACATCTCTTGTATTTCACATATTTAATCCTCTTTTCCCACAACTGCCACTTGAAGCAACCAGTCAACTGTTTGAGAAGGAAGCATGCTCCTTGAAATCCATTGGCACTGATCACTCGGTTTTTATTTTCCTTTCTTTATAGTTCATTTGTAATATTTTTTAAGCCACTGTGCTAGTGAAAATACTGACTTGCTAATAGGACTAAGATCATCCTAGCAGTAGCACTTACTAAGGGAGATTCTTCTGGTGCTTTGGCTGTATGACAGTCCTGAACTCTAAAGATCTGAGTTCAATTTTCTTCTCTACAGTAAACATTCTGTATGCCTTTTAGCAAAATATCACAACCCTTAGTCCATCCAAACTGCATTGGTTAAGTATAGGTAACATTTTTTGCTCTTCTATAGAGCCACATCAAGTGGTTTGGTCACTAGAAGTACACTCCCTTCCTCTGCACTCCTTTCTTTTTCTTTTTACTTTGTTCTGTTCTACAGCCACCCTCCCCATCAGCAGCTTCCTCCCACAGCTTGGAATAGCCACCATTTATTGAATTCTCAGGACAAATTAGTACCACACAAAAAAAAAAAAAGACTTAAGAAGGACCAGAAGAAAGCCAGCATGACTAAAAAGCAGGATAAAGTCAGCTTCTAAAGAGAGAAGGCACCCTTCAGAAAACTCAAGTGCTGCATGTTAAGTGAAAAAAGCACAGAAAGGCGAGCCAAAAAGGAGAAAAAAAGAAAAAAAGGCATGGGAAGAAACTTGCAAAAGACATAATTAACTAACAATAAGCCATCAGCAACTTCTGTTCACCCCAGAGTTCTAAGGCAACTCAAGATGAAGTAGGGAAACACTAATTGTGGCACACTGCTTCTTGCCTAAAATTGCTTTGGTACTAGAAGATGGCCAGCATGACGCCAAATTTTTTTCAGAAGTTCCACAGACCCAAGGAAGACCTAACCAATGAGCCACAGAATCTTCTAGGCAAGTTAGTGGAAGTTATTCTACATAATAAAATTAATGGACATATGGATAAATATGAATAGGGAACAGTCAACATGATTTGTTTCATCTGTTGGGTTTTTTTAAAAGAAAAATTGTGCCTCACAAATTTATTTAATTTCCATGAAGAAGCAATTAAGAATGTGGACAAGGAGTATCCCTTTGATATGGTCTACTTGTATTTGCAAAAGGCATTCAGTAATGTTCCTCACCCAAAGACTCTTAAATAATCTAAACAACATGGGAACATCCTTGGATGGATAAAGAACTGTTTAGTAGATCAGAAACAGAACTTAAGAATAAAAAGCCAATGGAGTCCCATAGGGTTCTGTGCTGGGACCTGAGGTCCTCAGTGTATTAATAAATGAATTAAAGGGGAGAGAATACTGAGGTGACAAAGAATAGTGATGACACTAAACTGTTCAAGGCAATAAAGAAGGCAGTTTCAGAAAAGTCTCATGAAAGTGAGTGACTTAGCAAAGAAATGGCAGATGAAATTCAGCTTAGATAAATGCATATGGGGAAAACCAACCTGAACTTTATATATAAACTGTTGCTCTGGGCTGACTATTACCAGGCAGCATGAAAATCTTGAGGGTTTAGTTTGATGAAAACGTACTCTCAATACTTCATAAAAGTTTAAAAAAGACAGTAGAATACTGAGAATCATGAGGACAGGATTATTGCACTGTGTAACTCCCTGACACATTGGTATTGTGAAAATTGTGAGTGGGTTTGATCCCTCTTACCCAAAAGAAATAAGGTAGAATTGGAAAAGATACCAAAAAAGGACAAGTAGTCTTATCAGAGGCAGGGAGTGCAAACCAGAAAAGCTAAGATTTTTCAAGCTGGAACAGAGACCATTTAATCTGAAATATACTATTGGTTTGAAAGATAAAGAGTGGAATGTGAAAGATTTTTCAGTGTCTCTTTCAATATAATAACTAGAGAACAGCAAGCAAGACGATCAGGGCTAGATTGGAAAGTAAAAGTAACATAAGGAAATACTTCTTGACCACTGTGCTATTTAAGCTATGGAACTCTTGGCCATAGAAAGTTCATAGAATCATAGAATCATAGAATC
>NW_009592849.1:0-1752 GCF_000690535.1 Cariama cristata
CCAGCCCTGAGCCGCAGCTGGGCCTGCGAACCCAGGGCCTCGGCCAGCCTTGAGCCGCGGCCGGGGCGGCCAGCCCTTCCTCTCCCCCGTTACTGGGGGCTGTTGTCCCTCCTGGCTGCCCGCTCTCCCCGCAAGGCACGGAGAAGTGTTGACAAACAGCCGACTGGAAAGAAAAGCAGTAGATGCAGCTCAGAGGTTTACAGCCAGGGAAGCCGTGCCCGGGGGTCTGTGCACGGGTACGCACGCTGACGCTCTTGCTGGGGACTTCTGTGCTATCATTTCTCGTTTCACCGCAGTTCTTTAGAAACTGTTGCTGTGAATTTACGGCTCCCAGTGTACAGAATAGCATGTCGTTTTGGGCAGACTCTGGCAGCAGTTTATTATCATAATGCTGTTTGGTAAGCCAGTGAAGCATCCATCTGATTTCCTAAAGAGCATTTTCTGCTTAGGTTGTGGCTCTATTAATCTGTTCAAGCCAATTCTATAAAACCCAAACCATCTGTATTTGTGAAGATCATGGTTTATTTAGATTTTCTTTGTGTCTATTGTCAGTGGATGATTAAAAGTACTAGGGATTTACAGTGTAAAGTCTATATATTGGCATGTTACCGTGACCTTCTAAGTAGCGTCTCCCAATATTTGAGTAACAGCTGGTACAGTAAGGTCCAGCAGGAAAACAAATAAAGGCTACAAATAACGGAAATAGCTAAGCTTTTGCAGTGTATAATGGCTGCAAAGGGAAATAGCAAAGCTTTTGCAGTGTTTCAGCCTATTCGTTAGGCTTTTCTTTTATTCGTAATTACTGAAGTTTTCTTGTTAAGTACATAGCAATGTTTAGTTAACATTTTTGTGTCAAGTATGCATGGTATTTCTAGGAAAATGATGAAGCGATCACTAAAGAACTGTCCCAACAAGCTTGTTGAGGGCCCCAAAGAGGACTCCTGTAGGATTTGCGTTAATATATTAAATTAGCTCCCTTGGCCAACGTTTTTATTTTTCTTTTTCTTCCCCCTGCCCCCCCCCCCAATTTTCTCCTCCCTCTCTCCTGAAAGTAACACTAACTTAGATTCTGTTGCATGACTTGGCAAGAAGGCATGATTTAATGTTTTTTATTGTACCTAGATGCAGAGGTAGCGTACAAGTCCAGGGAGCTCCTCTGTGACAGATTCGGAATCGCGCAGGTGGGACAGGAGGCTCTGCAGACAGCTAGTGCAGCACCACCTCAGGTTGCCTGCAGCCTTGTCCAGTCAAATGTAGAACATCTCTAAGGATGGACCCCCGCCTGTCTGGGAAACCACTTCTGGGTTACCCACCCGCACAGTGAAAACATTTTCCATACGTAATTAGAATTTCCGATGTTCCAGCTTGCCCCTGTCACCTCTCGTCCTGCCCTGTGGACCTCTGAGCAGAGTCTGCTGCATCTTCTCTACACCCACTTACTAGGTAGTTGGTCGAGCAGTAAGATGCCCCCCGAGCCCTGCTCTCTGCAGGCTGAGCACACGCGGCTCTCGGTCCCCCCGTGTGCTCCAGCCCCGTATCATCTCAGTAGCCTCGGCTGGACTCGCTTCAGTACGTCAGCTGGAGAGCGCAGTGTGGGCTGTACACAAACACGCGTTGCCTGTGAATCCAAGCCATCACGCTTGGCTTTCCTTCCACGTGTTCTTATGAGAACGCTAAAAAGTGAAGGAGGGGAAGATGGTATCACGCGGGTGAGGTCACGGCTGGGCTGAGTGTCGTGGCTCCGTACGGCGG
>NW_009592849.1:1783-7532 GCF_000690535.1 Cariama cristata
GCGTGACAGCCAACACAAGGAGCAGGGCAGCCAAGAAATGCACGGAGACCAACTTCTCTGTTGTTACTGTTATTTCCCTACTCTCTTTTAAGCAGCAGCGTGCTGCAGTGTTTGTAACTTGGCAGCGCAGCATCACACATGCTCTGGAGGCGCGAGCCAGAGGAAATGAGCTCTGTATTCACACTTGGGTTACTTCTGCTGAGAATGGCTTCAGGACGACCTCTTACAGCAAAGAAGCCTCCTGAAATTTGGAAATTCAAGGAATTATTTTCCATATGACACTGATGTTGACATTAAGGATTTGCTCAGGTGCTAACCTATGTTTTCGAGGTATACTGGCAGCACAAGACAACTGGCAGAGCTTGGAACATCTTGTTAGTTCTTTTTTAAGAGAGGTGTAGGTGTGGTGCTTAGGGACATGGTTTAGTGGTGGGCTTGGCCGTGCTGGGTTAACGGTTGGACTCGATGGGCTTAAAGGTCTTTTCCAGCCTAAATGATTCTATGAGTCTATGATTATAGTGAACCTGATTGGATTACTAATAGGAGATGTGTTTACTTCTTTTAACACGCAATTGATACAGAATAGTTTGTGATATATTTCCAAGTCAATGTAAAAAAACAGAGGAGTTAATCTTAGGGGCCCTGACGTGGCAAAGAAATACAGCAAGTGCTTCATCTTAAGCACACGCTTAAATCCATTTTGGTTTAGCAAAGCACCTAAGTGTTTGGCTGAACCGTGGCCAAGCAGCTTTGGCAACCGCTTAGTTCTGAGGGAAAGGTTTTCTGTCAGGTGCACTTCCTTGGTGCCTCTGAACGTGACACAATCTAAATGACAAGACATGACCGTTGTTCGGCAGGCACTGACCGGGTTTACACCCCGCCGCCGTTTTTCTCTGCATGAGCTGTTGTTCGGGTACTAGACAGGTTGCTGTTCTACTTGTTGAGCAGTTGAGTTAAAATACTCCCTACTCCATACTCAAATTTCAACACGTTGAAGGGAAATGTGTTCTTAAACTACTGCATTTAGGTTTTAAATATTATGAAAATTGGGTCAGGTGAATCTAGGCTGCCTGTGAATGACAAGCTCGTTCCCACCTGCAGCTGGACGCCTGTGACGTGGATGCCTTTATTGGAGCTCATTGCCTTGGGCCTTCTTACGGTCAATAGAGAGAGAAAGGCACTTTCATGGTAACATTCATTTGACTTTTTTCAGATGTCTGCTTCAGGATGATGAGATGAATTGCATTTCAAAAGCTCCTGATTCTCTCTGTTGGGGATAAAAGGATCCCAGAGTGACCAGGTCAGATGAATTTTGTCCTTGTGTCCATAAAAATGGAACTTTAGAAACAAGCAGCAGTAAAACACAGAGCTGAACTGATGATTGAAAAGTAAAATCTGCTTACTTCATTAGATCTGATACAACTATTTGAAAATCGCAGAATATGTCATGACTCTCCCATAAATGTTTTCTCATTAATAAAAACCCTAAAAGCTAAAAAAAAAGGGGGATTATTTTAATTGTAATTATTGTAATAATTGCAATGGGAAATAACTCACTTCAAGCGCAATGGGGCTACAAGTTTTCTCACACTGGAGGAGTGCATAGCTCATAGACCACGATATCAAGTGTCATCAATTCATTGTGGGAAACCCAGAAAAATTACCTAGGAAGGGATAAGACCAGAATCAGTACAAAAGTTAGAGTACAGTATTATATTTCAATCTGAGCTAAAAAATGAAACAAAAATATGCATCCGATATAAACAAATGCTGATGGTGCAATGCAGGAAAAAAGTCTACTACAAAACTTATATTCAGAGCACACAGAAAAAAGTAATTGAAAGAGGCAGGGAGCAAGCGTGTTCCTTGGTAAGTGAGCGCTTGAGTTCTGATCTCATTCCTCTTGATCTTTCACACACATTCTGAGGAAGAGATTTAAAATATCTGCTTGAGATTTGGAAGAGGTCTAGTACATTGGGATAGGGCGAGTGCCATGAGTAGGGTTTTAAGAATATATTGAACCCAAAGAGGGAAGTTTTCCTATTTACCAGCTTATTGGTACCTTAATTTTCAACATAAAATGCTATTTACATTTTTTGTCTGCTCAGCAGACCCTGTCTGTCATCCGACGGTGGACTGCTGGATTGCAAGAAAGTACTCGGCTCATCCAAGCTGGTCCAGAAGCTGATAGTTCTGATCCTTCCCACTAAAAGACTTTTTTTTTGTGTGAAATAGAGTCTATCACTTGGCACTGAGAAGCAGGAAAAAAAATAATCCCTGTTGTACTTGGAGGATGTTTGAGCATTTAGACTGTAATACCAAGGGGAAAACCAGGCACATTAACAATAACAATTTCCTGAGCAAATCTCCTCCAAAGAGAACTGATTGGAGGCTAAAAATGGGCACATGCTCAGGTATTTTTATGACTTTTATTTGCCTTGCGAGAGAATTAAAAGCCAATGGACTGTGGGTCCATGCAGGAAAGCAGATAAGGTGATTTCCATTTTTTCTATAGAGAAGTACGCATTGGCATTATTCGGCTATTTACTCTGAGCAAAAGAATGGGCGGCAAGCGCATGCATAGATTAAAGGGATGCCTGTTTTTTATTAGTGTGTACAGTCAGCCCAGGGTACGTTGCTGCTGGAGGATATTGCTGAGGAAGCGGTTAGAGAGATTAGCGAAGGATTAGGTATTTATATGAATAGGAGTAGCTGCTGTTACGCTGATGAGGTTAAAGGAATTAGGAGGGATATCACCCTTCAGCGGCAGGCCGTAAGCTAATCACCAGCTGGAGTCGGGAAGGAACCCCCTCTCCGCCTTTCTGGCACAGCCCTGCACGTTTGGTCGGGGCCACTGCCGAACGTTCAAACGAACCATCAGTCTCACGCTGCTGTCCGAGGCAAGATGCCTGTTCTGGCACAGGGACTCCTCCCGTTATACCTTTCAATATGTACCTACGACTGCATCCCGTCTTACACAGTTGTATGAAGCTTAATCTTTAATTGAGAATTGCCATCCATAATATAGATTTAATCTATTTTTGCTCTGAAAATTTTAAATAATTAATGAGCCGTTGTTATATAAAGAGGCCAGTTATAAATCATCCGAGCTGCACCCAGAGATTTTTGATGTCAGCATTCTCAAATAAATTACATCTCTCCAGGGCCATCTATTATTCTAAATACAATTCTGAAGAGGAATTATGCATGTAATATTCACGAGCAAACAAACAAGTAATCTCCATCACGGATTTGATACTAAAGCTTTACAATCCAATCAGGTTGACGTGTTAGTGGCAGAGAGTACTAATTTTCTGCTCTGTCATCAGAAACCCTTTCATTCAGCTTATGTACATACGTATTTTTCCCTTGGGGAGGACCTGTTGATGGGAGTGCTCTCTGATTTTACAAAAGCAGCAGTGTGGATGCTGTAACGTGAAAGTAAAAAACCACGGCTGTGGTTTCGGAGGCCCAAAGACGGTGCGCACGTCTAGAGCTCACCCTTTGTGATTATGTGTTGCAGAAAGGATCCCGATTCAGAGATCTCTGTGTATCACCAGCTTTACAGTGTTTGGATCACAGTCCTGTTACAGTCCTTGAATTACAGTCACCTATTTCCTTTTCATTCTGTACTTCAGAAATATGAACGCTGATGATAGTCCATGCCAGGTTCCTAATCGTTTCCAGCTAATGGGCTCAGCTGGTGATACATGAAGATACAAAAGAACTGAGGTGACTTTATGAAACTGACTACAGAAAAAAATATTTTAAGCACTCCTGAAATCACACACTTTGAGATATCCAAGTATCACCTGAATATCCCAGAGCTAGCCCTTCAGATGATTTGGACTCAGATTACCCCTACCTTGTGGCCAGATCCCCGGTGATGAGGCAGGGCTTGCATCATGGCAAACAGGCACAGAAGGCTATTGAAGAAGTGGCTGTTTGAGAAAAAGCCTCAAGTGACTTGTGCTCCTGCTCAGAGCTCTGAAGCTGTAATGCGAAGAGTTAAAGCAAGTCAGAGGCAACTGAAGAGAAAGACCTTTGGGGAGGGAATGATTGGAGAATCCCGACTTCATGTGGCATCCAGGGGATAAGAGGTGGCAGAGCCGCTTCTGTTAAGGCATCAAAGTAGGTGATTGAAAAGCATGGGAAAAAAGCTAGATCCAGATTTGAGAATGATCTGTTGAGCTCGGGAGAAAGAGTAATAAACCAGAATTTATCTTGACATGAAAACCACTGAATGAGCCTGGTGCCCAGGCACTCCTTTGGACCTGGCCGTCGGAGGGGACGCCTTGCCAGGCCCTCTGAGGCAGGGGAAACAGAAGCAGTTTCAGAGCATGGGGCTGGGGAAGACCCTGCCTAATGTGCCAGCTATTACCTACATCATAGGTAGTTTATGACCAGTGTGAGTACAAAGGCTAATGACTTCATAAGCTGTACTTTAACAGCTTGCTATGCTAGCTCTTGTGCACTGTTGTCTGGGCAGAGGTCAAATCCTTCCTTCCCCAGGAAAAGCTTTTGTAAAGGCTGGGAAAAAACCCTCTGGCTTATGGACTTCTTGTGGAATCTCTCCAAAAGAGGGATCTCCTATTGCCCCTTTCTCTCAGCTCTCTGGAGCTGAAAACAGGTGTAAGATATCGGAACATACAGAGGCTGGTACGTCTGTTGAGCAGGTGGCTGAAAGCTCCTCTAGTGATGATTTTTTGTTAGTGCCCCATTTACCCTTTGCTGTAAAAACAGTAAGGGGAAAATAGTAACCAGGCCATCGTGATTGTTTTCTGTTCATGGTAGGCCGGTTTTGGGGCTGCTGTCCCCCAGCGATTTGCCATATTCCTCCTACGGGACATCCCCAGTGCTTTGCTAGAGTTTGCTGAACAGGAGACACAGGTGACAGGAGATGAGCCGAGTTCCTGTGCTTCCACAGCCCGGAGCCTGAGGTACTCACGTCAGCTGCCGGTGGCTTCCATTGACGGTACTGAACCGGACCGTGGACCAGGCCCCGCTGAGCTCGGCCCTGCTCCAGGTTGGCGAAGGTAAAGCCAGCGAGGGCTGCCGCGCGCCTCTGTCTGAAGCGTCAAGGACGGCCTCGTTTTGGGGTGCGGGGACAGATTTTTTCCATGTCTTTGGCTCCATGTGGCTTTATTAACGCACCACGTACTTAGAAGTAAACATAGTAGAAATCAGTTGTTGCCCTATAAAAGCATAAATGGGTGTCAGAGCAGCTTTCACCTAAACTATAGCTCATTAGCCTCTACTTAAGTACTATCACATTGCCAAAAGATAACAGGTAGATAATAAATGAGAGATCAGCGTAGGGTGGGGCATGGCTGGGGAGGGGAGGAGAACCAATTAAGGAAGGAGCAGAAATCAAATAAGGAAGTAATTTAGAACTGAAGCGTGACTCGATTTTGCCCAGAAGTAACCTCGCTCCAAACGCCCAGAATGTTTCGTTTCCTTGAAACCCGCGACGCGAGGTGACGAATCGTCACGGCCTGAGGCCCGCGGGCAGCTGTGTCCCGCGGTGGCCGGTATTCGCCTCAGCCCCCACACCCGCTCCGCCGCCCCGGCGGGTGTGCCTCCCCCCCACAGCCAGGTGTCCCCGCGGGATGACGGCAAACGACTAATTCTGCCGAAATGCTCGTTTTCATCACTCCCCCTTCTTTTCCGAGGACCCCAACATCTTCACAGCTGTTCTCGGCTGTCTGAGGAGCGCGGGGGGCTGCGGCCCAGCGGTGAGGGGGCTGGG
>NW_009592850.1:0-873 GCF_000690535.1 Cariama cristata
CTGTTATCGAAATGTTCCCAGGCACAGCAGAGGAAGGTGATAAGCAGTACAGCAAGCAGTGAAAGCCAAAAGCAGCTACTAACGAGCACTGAACTCTAATATACAGTGAGGCAAGCAAGCCCCATGGCAAACACAGAAGCTTGCCAATTGATAGCTAAACAGCAATAACAGCTATAAATTTGATCTAGCACATTCCAATAAAATCTGTTGTTATCTCGAACCCTTCAAGCCCCACGTTACACACCAAGAAGGACTGCCGTGGTTTAACCCCAGCCAGCAAATAAGAACCACGCAGCTGCTCACTCTGTCCTCCTCGCTCCCAGTGGGATGGGGAGGAGAATCAGGAAAAAAAAGTAAAAACTTGTGGGTTGAGATAAGAACAGTTTACTAACTAAAGTAAAATAAAATATAATATAATACTAACAACAACATCAAAATAATAATAATAATTGCAACGAAAAGGAATATAACAAAGAATAAAACCCCAGAAAAGACGAGTGATGTGCAATGCAATTGCTGACCACCTGCTGACTGATGCCCGAGCAGTGATCTCTGAACAGTGACCAGCCAACACTTTGGCTGGTTTGGTTCAGCTGTCCTGGCCGTGCTCCCTTCCAGCTCCTTGTACACCTCCTTGCTGGCAGAGCACGGGAGACTGAAAAATCCTTAACTTAGGATAAGAGCTTAGCAACAACTAAAACATCAGTGTGTTATCAACTTTATTCTCACACTAAATCCAAAACATAGCCCCATACTAGCTACTGTGAAGAAAATTATCTCTATCCCAGCCCAAAGCAGCACAACCAGCCTGCTTGTAGTAAAAAATAGTAGTCATTGTGAGACTTGAAATGCATTAATCAAGAGAGATTTCCC
>NW_009592850.1:891-64896 GCF_000690535.1 Cariama cristata
TCAGTCTATGAAACTGTCCAGCCTTCCTGTCTGAATTTGTTTTATTCAAGTTTTCCCCAATAACAGTGGGTTTTTCTACTCCTATCCATTTGCCATAGGTTGTAAGTGATAGAAGTGAATAAAATTCTTCAGGAGTAAGTTCTGCTGCGATGATCCATTTTACTTAAATATGTGATGAAATGAAAATGCGTTTTCTGAAGAACACTTTAGAACAAGAGCAAAATCTGGCAAGTTGTTAGATGCCCTCAATGACTGCAGTCTTACCGAAGACTTTGATCACAGCTTCCTTCATCTCTTTTCATGCTGCTTACAGAGTTACTCTGTGTAAAAATGTCGTGTATGATTTCCTTTAACCAAGGAAAGACAAATTCATTTGGAAGGCGGGAGATGGCAGATCTCTGGGCTTGAGTCGTGTGTAGATCTTGGACAATTTTGGAGCTGTTGCTGTGGAGAGGATGTGCCAAGTGACTGACAGCAGGGCGAGACCAGAGAACCTCGTTGTGCTAGTCATCGTGGAAAGGTGACCTTCTGCAGTCAGGTTTCATTATTTCAGAATTGGAGAGGAACTTTCCCCAAAATTATATGGTATGATAGGTATCCCTGCGCTAACCCTCCCACTGACCCTGTCCGCACACCTACATTTTGAGCCATCTGGAAGCTCTTATGGGGCAGAGTGGTAGAGAAATCTGTCATGTTTCTGTTTCCAGGTGTGACTTGTGAATAAAGAATGCTTTACAGCTGATGAAGAACATGATTTCAACTTTCAAGCAACAACTTCTGGCATCTGGAATGGGGGAAAAAAGGAACTAGGGTTTCCAGGCTACAAGTCTAGATCTGGACTTCTATTCCTCAACCATCTTCTGCCATTTCCCAAAAGGAGAGAGTGCAAATCATAGAAAAAAATCAGGCACAAGCACTCAGGAACAGGCAGAGCAAACCTACATTATGCAGGCAGAACTACTACGGGACACATCCAGCTAGTCTAATGCATCCACATCAGACCTTCTGGACATCACCTGAAGGAACACCCTGAAGAAGGACAGTCTTCTCTGGAGGAGCTGTGGTGGTTACTGAAGGAATTCAGCCTTTATTTAGTCCATAAGAGACTTTTCCCACAACTGCTGAACTGCAGTTACTGCTCAGTTGCCATTCTGCGACTGCCGGGCCACATTGCAGTATTTCAGGAGGAAAAGCAGAGAATGACTTTTCCATTTGAAGCCATATGAGGGGATTCAGCCAGACGGCATGTAATTACCCTAGCTGGAGCCGGGCCACAGGATAGGATCTGTGGCTCCCCATCTGCAGGCTTATTTTCAGCACTTCAAATGAGAGATTGCACAGAACACGTCAAAATTAATGAAACAAACTTAGTTTCTGTCTGGACATCTCCTTCATCATGCCCACATCAGACACAAATAACTCACCAATATTGTGTACCCTGGACTGCCTTTCAAAGGCTCTGCTTACAAGCCCAAATGAAAGAGCAGCTGGAGGCAAGGAGCCTTTTCTATTCATTCAGGTGAGTTGTGAAGTGGGTAATGAAAATGGTATTGGTTTCCAACACGGGCAAAACGGGTTATTCAGGCAAATAAATTCTGTCTCCGACTCTTCCTCTTACAGTAGAAACTGTGGCCCTAATCCAGTAAAGCACTTTAGTATGTGCTTAACTGGAAATTTGTGAGCGGACCCGCTGATTGCAAGGGATCAGCTCTTGTGCTTGAAGTTAAATATGAGGAGTGGGAGCTGGCAGGTGGGCGGATGAGCGGTGTGATTGCCCAGGGGCCCTGCCTTATTATCTATGATTATACGGGCTTAGCATTTGGCTGGATCCGGGCCCGTTTGCACAAAGCAGCAGGATTAGCAGGCATGCAAATAGGGAGCAAAGCCAGAGGGTTCCAGCAGTGTCGAACACAACTTTGTTACTCTGACAGAATGTATAAAAGTGAATGAAAAGGCTGTATGATTGCTGTTGCCATCCTGTTAATTAGGCTGAACTCATGCTTCATTAGTGCTACAATATGCTTCCATCTTAACAAAGCCCTATTGGGTGTATGGAGCCACTTTACTATTAGTAAAATGAAACCTTATCAGAAAGCCCTGTAATTCATTTCATAAGACAAGTCATGACATATATTGTGTTGAAATTGCACTGAAGAGACAGATTACTTGCTTAACACTTGCTTTTCCTAACGTACAGGAAAATATGTTTTCAAAGCTAAGTTATTTATTGTATTGGGAACCTTCTGACCTGATGCCTAATTACATTGCACAGTCCTTTAGCAGTATTTCAAGTAGTTCCTAAATAACACATATTGAACTGAGCTGCTTTTGCTCTTGCACTTCTCTCAGTGGCACTGTGAAAATACCGTCAAGCATGAAAATCCCTGTTTCTTGCTGTCATCGTAGGGAAGAGAGATTTGCGTATAACCAGTGCCATACCTCTGCAGAAAAGCACTAGCACAACCCACATGCCCTGCGTGCAGTGATACAGAGCAGTACTGATCCAGCAGCATAGTGAAAACCTGACACAGAAGCAAGAAACGATGTGTACTGGTTTGTTCACTGTGCTCCTCTGACACTGCCGTATCATGGGCAGAACGTGTTATTTGTAGTAGTGTTATGATAGATGCTGACTTGGTAGTGTTTTTCTATGGATTCACTGTGCTGGGGAGTTTGGATGAAATCAGGGCACAGGTCCACATTGGCATCAACTGGAGAGCTGACTTAAGTCAGTCCTGCCCTACCAGACATCCCAGTTTTCTTAGTGATGTTGGTGGGTTTCTGCAGCTGCCTTCGAAACCAGATTTCTGCAGATTAGAATACGTTAGGACTAACACACAAATAAAAAATAAACCCAAAGAGTTTTTGCTGACTTTGGCTGTTTGACCCATCCATTTAGCGTAGCATACGGCAGCTCTCCGCAGTGTGGTCAGTACCGCGGGAGTAATCGGTCATGGGTGGAGAGAGAAAGAGCAAATGGGTGAGAAATGAATGTAGGGAGGAGTGACTTTAACAGATCTACCACCGAGGGTACAAAAATTAGTTGTGTTCACAAAGGTATGAATTTGAGGCAGAATAATTTCCCAACCTGTGTAACTAATTGCTAGTGACTGTAAGGGATGGGGAGGCAGATTGTGTTTTGTGCTCCCGTGATTGTCTCGCGCAATGACTCTGTCTTCTGCAGGCTGAAGTCAAATGGCAAATGTTGGCTTCATTCCAGTACCACAGGACGAATACCATGGTGCTCCACTATCTTCCCAAAAGGTCTTCGTCTGATGGACCCCTTCTGGAACCCCCAGTGGCACCATCGCTCTCTGCCGCGGCCGAAAACAGCCATGTCCAGCAGAGCGGATCATTTGTGATGGAGTTAGATTCAACTCCATCCTAGCTCTCAGCTGTTCCTGCCTGAATGACCTGGATTTGCTGTTACTGGTGGTAAGCTCAAGGAAGGGAGATGTGCAGCAACATCTTTTTATTTTCAGGTTTCCTCCTTGTAGCATTCTTTAGCCTTACTGTAAACACCCATGCTTACTCATGCCTTCCTACAGTAGACCTGACAATATCTCCCTCCCTCCATTTCCAACGCTATAGCTTGCAAACCTGAAATGACCCTATATGAGAGGGTCATAACAGCACCGTCTACTGGAGAAGAAAAATGGCAACGAGGTAATGTAGCAAAACCAACTGTCTGGAAGAGCATCTCTGAACTGCTCACCAATTCTGTTTGCTCTTGCAATTCAGGCTACTTGTATTGTCATCCAGCTCCAGGGCTAAAGGGCATTTATTGGTGTAACCCTGTGAAATCCATGGCTTTTATCGCAGGGCGGCTGCAGTGGCAAGTGAGTGCCGTGGATGATGGGTGCAGTCTCACATTCACTTTCCAGCTGCTGCACAATTGCACATCCCCAATGAAACCAGCACCAGCTCTGAGAACCCAGGGGAGATGTGCTCGTTCACACCAAAGCAGATTTGCCCCAGCGCTCCAAAATGAGCACTGTGATATGAAATTTATAACGATGACAATTGGGAGGTTTTGGAGAAGGATTATTATTTACTGCTTAAATAGAAATATCTTATTCTTACAGGCATGGGAAATGCTGTGCTACAGTAAATTTTGGAAGATCCTTTAAGATTTTGTTCCAAGATGGAATAATGCCTTTCTTGATGCCTTAGGACCACCATCACCATAAGCCACAGTTGTCGGGTTTTGTCAGGTTAGTTTGAATCTGGATCAGATCCCTTGCTCTGCTTTTCCATGCAGCTGTAAGAAATGCTTGAGCTGAAACAAAGTGATGGGAAAGGACGAGGTAGTGCAGGACAGGAACGGCTGTTTTGGTGGCAGAGCCAGTTTACATCAGTTTAAGGTGCTCACAGAACGGTCATACAAAATAGGCGATTGCTCATGTTCTCCACTGCTTATGGTCAAGGACACACCTACAACTATTTGGTTGCTTTACCAAGTGGTTTCCTAAGTTCATTTTTGTCTATGTTACATGTATAACCAAAAGAGAGTAAAGAAAACTGGTGCGTCAAATAGCAAAAAATTGTAACTGCCAACTCACACTGCGTTTTTTAACATGCACAGGCCATAAAAGCATCTAATTTTCCATTCTTCTGGCTGGGTTTGTAGATGTGAATATGAAATAAATGACCCATTATCAATGCGTGTCCACAGGATAACTTCAACAACAGTACAAGATGCAATCCGCTTGCAAATGTCTAATCCAGTTATTCTGTGGGTTTTTTTTAGATAGCCTTGCTGGGGTGAAATAACCATTTTTAAAAAGTGGATGGTCAAAATTTAATATGAGGAGGAGGACAGGCTCCCCTCCCACTTCCCTGTGCTTGTGAACTGAGTTTACAGGGGTGGTGGATGTCACGCAGATATATTTTGCTTCACCTGTCGTATGCCTTAACTCAACACAGTGTTTTGCATCTGGGTCAGCCGTATTTTTATCAAGCATTAACATGCATAAGAGTTTGCCAGTACTTAATAAAAATGCTACTGAAAACTGCATTCTTCCACCTCTTTATTGAAGCAGATTATATTGTGTTTGAACTGTGTTTGAACTGAAGGTACACTCATGTGAAAACTGTTATATTCATAACCCACACCCAAGCAATAACAAAGAGCTCAGTTAATGAAAATCACTCAAAGGAAATCACTGCCCGCCCCTTCCAAGATCAATTAGAAAGATTATTCCAGCATCCCTAATGCTGCCACGCTGCTGTTGTACTGTAAAGCACCTCTTCCCTTTAGAAGGCTGAGGTAGGGAGTCTGCCAATAATGTGTAATAAACAGTGCTGGGAAAAAAGCATTCATGATGCTATGACCCCCATTAATTCCTCCAGCAAAGGGCAATGCTTGGACAGTGTAAATACAGAAGGTCTCCCTGTGAAGCTCACATTCAAATGCGCACAAGACAAGAAGGTGTGGGGCCAGAAGCTGTTGCCCAAAGCTGGTTTGGAGAGTCTGAACCACCTTTCAGAAAAAAAGCTGGCAAAACTTTTTCCCAGGGTGTTTCTGTCTTTGGAGGCCACCTCAGCATGGCTTCCTAATGCTCAGTGGATCAAGGACCAGCTGGAAGATGACTGTTCCTCCAAATAGAGAAGAAAACGTCCTTTCTGGCAGTACAGCAGTAAATTCAGACGGTTGAACACCACAACAGTTGGAGTAGCTACCAGAGAAAAAATAGTACGTGTAGAGCAGGGAATCCAACGTTTTGTTGTGTGGTTGTAAGCATGGCAGTGTGGGCAAATCCTTGGCTGCTGGGACGCGATGATGCTCCGCTGGCTTCAGAGACATACAGCAAATTATACCAGTTGAGAGTATGGCTTTGTTGTGGATATTCCAGTTTCTAAATGTGTTTCTTCTCCTCCTCTTTTTTCTCTCCTCTGGTGTCTCTGTTGACAGCAACAGGTTTTTCTCAGGGATTTATTTTTCCCACTGTGTCAGAAGGTGGGCCTGAGCTTTCATGGTGCAGAGCTGAATGCTGGAGTTTCTTAATAATTGGCAAAGGTCTTAAAAACTGAGAGTCTAGTATTTATCGGTAATGAGAAACTGTCAGAACTGCTTTGAATATTTGTCTGATACTAATTGTTCTGCCAAAAATAGCCAATTTTTTAACAATATGAAAAATTAGTATTGCCAGAAAATTACTTCTCATTGCAAAAAATGCACCAATCCTTCAAACAGCATTAAAGATACAATTCATGGACTTATGCAAATGAAAAATGTTCATAATAATTTTGGTAAATATTTCATTTAGGCAAACCTTTTTCTCCAACGGTCGTGACTAAATCACTAAATAACTACTTTTTTTCTCTTTACAGCAGTGTTTTAATACACAGTGTGATTCACATGCTGCACTATGAAGGGATAAGAGCCCCAACACAAATAGCTAGGAATGGAAAATAGAAATACTTATCTTAAATACCCCTGTGTTTGAATAAGAGGATTTGTGGAGCACAGCAGGAAAAACTGAGGCATTGGCTCCCTTTGAGATAAACCCTCACTCTTTGCTCACTAGCCATAAAATTCATTGACCTAACACGTTACAATGCATTAGTTTGGCCATGTTAATTTCTTTGAAATACGTTTCAACCCACTGTACTTCCAAAATCACAAAACAGTTGATTTAGCTTTATGTGCTTACGCGTTCTTGGAAAGACAGGATGTTTCCTATTTGACTTTGTAGCATTCACTAATCACATCAGATTTCTCATCTGAGCTCTTAATAAAAGCTTATGAACTTCTGACTCGTGATTGCAGTCAGGAAAAGTCTTTTTTAAATGGAAGGTGCTTGCTTTTGTCATGCCAGAAAATGGAGAATCTTCCTCTAATTCCCTTCATTGATAATTTTTAGCTTTGCTTTGCTTGCTGCTTATGGCCACCTTTGTCAAAGGGTGCTGCCCAGACCAATTCTGCTTGCAGAACGCTAATGAGCACTGGGTGCTGTGCTCTTAACAGCTCCGTCGCTGTCCACAGCAGGTGAGTCCAGCTCATCTGGAAGGGATTATAAATGAGAGGGATGCAGTAGTTATGGGCAGTGGGACTGTTCCATGCCAGTAAGGCGAATTGCCGTGTGGCTATGCAGGGCTGTAGAGGCACTGATTTTGGGGAGTTTGTGGTCCTCTTCACCGTGCTAGATCTGTTTGTCCATGCTCTCTTCTCCTTCCCCCACCCCAGTATTTCGTTCCTATATGGCTGTTCATAACCACCTCAATCCCTGCCTCGGGGAGGGAAATCTCCCCGCGTGATGGGGGTCATCTGTCGTCCTCCAACACAGCTTCCTCAGGGTCCTCCTCGCCCACCTAGGAAGCACACGAGAGTCCTGCCCTTCACTGTTTGCGATTAAAACCTTACTGAAATCCACAGGACTCCTCTTCAATAAAACACTAGTTTTCACTGAAGGCAATGGGTTAAACTTATTGAACTTCTAAGACTCCAAGACCCCAAAGAGCTTTGCCCAAAGCCCAGGAATTTGGTTTTTCAGCCAATGCCATCAACAACCAGAAGAGAAAAGGTGGAGGAGGGGATATTTGCTGTGGACTGCTTCCTTCAGTATTCTGCCGTTCGTGCGTCTATTCAACTTTATTTTCTGTACTTTGAAATGTTTCTTTCCCTCAGCCAGGGAAGCTGCTGATTTCTTTTGCTGCTTTTCTAATGAGTCTCTTCTGGATTATCTCCATATTCCCAGAGGGTTTGTACCTGCATCTCCCAGGAGAGCACCAGCAGACTCTGTGCTCTTCAGGTGGGAGAGGGGTATTTGCACAGCTAAAAACACCTTTGTTTCTCACATTGGCATTGCTCATATCTAATTAGCTGCCTTCTGTTTTCACCTAGGCACTTTAAGAGCTATTGCTTGCCAATATACACATTTGCTGTTGTTTTTTGCTAAATGAATTACATTTTGCTCTTCTAAGACATATCTCATTTTCCGTAGTCCTGCACAAGGCCAACAAGAAGGCAGTACCGCACCTCTGTGCCCTCCCTTGCAGCTCAGATACAGGGTATGGACTTTTCCCTCAACCAGAAGTTGCTGTGCTGCATGGCACCAGGACCAAGAGCCCAGTTTGTTAGCATGAAATGCCCAGCAAAGCTTGGAAAGTGAAATCCTGGAGTCATCAGGGACTTTTTACCAATAACTTCAGCAGATGCAGGATATCACCCCCCAGCCTCTCCAGCAGTGCAAGACAGGGTTCTGCTAGCCTTGTGCTTTGCTCAGCACCTTCAGTTCAGGGTTGAAATCAATCATTTGGCTTTAGATTCAGTTTTAGTCCTTCCTTGAGATTTCCTGGAAAACCTTAGACAAGCGGATAGTGCCTACGTGATTTGTAACCCAGAAGAGGAACAACCACAGCTTTCTCATGAGAATGGGAGAGCATCGCTGCCGCAGAGGACACCTCCCGACCTCTCCCTGCCCGTAAAGGAACCTGGGGAGCAGGGGTCACCAAGGGAATAACCTTCAGACTGCAAAATATGAATAATATCCAGTCTGCAGGCCCTCGCTTAGATCTGCTCCCTGCCGCTAGCAAGGTGTTGCAGGGTCTGCAGAGCCGGTGCTGTGCTCAGGACTCCCAGCTCAGACCTGTTGCTTTTTTCCTTTGGCACCTCGCACCATTATGGTATATTATAGCTGGACTCTGGATGTACCATACTGTAAGATCTTGCTTTAAGTATTCTCTGAAGATGTACACAGCTTTTCCAATTTTTGAATGCTAATAAAAGGATTAGCATCATTATTTATTTGGTTGATATTTTCTCCCTGATGCACACGTCTGAGCAGACACACATATACAGGCCAGGATTTTTCTCTCTTGTGAGCAAGGCAGCGTTAACAATGTTCTCACCCCCTGCTCCCACAAGGGGTTTAAGCAAGAAATCGTTCATTTAATTGAAGTTTTATTTAAGACACAAACTTCAAAATGTTTTCTACTATCTTGATGTGGTCAGCTGTGCTTTTCTGTTGAGTGGACCAGGATGAGGGAGAGCGAGTGGTGGAATAGGATGACCTAAAAGGGAGATCACACAGATTAAGAGGGCGGGGTCCAACAGGAAGGTATGTAACAAGAAAGGCATGAGTGAGGCATTGGGAAGGTTGGGGTTGGAAAAGATTTCAGGACAGGTGGTCACAAGCTGCTCTGGGCTGGAGCAGAACACAGGTTTGGGCATGGCATACCAATCAAGATGCTCTTTGATAAGTGAAAACACAGGCAGGACCTCTCTCCCAGCAAGCAGTCCTAAGCTATGCTCTCTGTGATGGGCTGATGTGCAGCAGCTGAGCCTACTTGCCCCTGCAAGGTAGGAAGTGGATGGCAGCAGTGCTCCTGGGGAACAGGAGCTTCTGGGGATGCTGCAAGGTAAGGCCCTGCTCTGGTCAGGGATTTAGTTTTTTCTTTTCTTGTCCAGAAAGATAAAAATTGCACAGATCCCTCATTGCTCTTTGTGTAGGTTTATTTGGGGATTGCAGCTCTCTTGGTGCCAGTCTAGGTATGAGACAGTTGTCTGGTCAGGGAGCCGAGTAGAAACTTTTCCCATGAGGACCAAACTTGGTGGAAATTAGGTGGTTTGCTTGTTTTCACCTTTCTTGCAGTATCATGGAAGTGCAGTTGGGTTTGTAAGTGCAAGAGAAAGAAAGAAGTGTTTGGTTGTTTGCAGGAACAGCCTTTAGCTGGTGGCCAATACAACCACAAGTTTAGGTCAGAAGCAGGAGCATCGGTGGTTTTGATCTGTGAATTTTTGTCTAAGGGAAGATGTGAACTTTCTGCTGAGGTTCTTGCCTTTGGTGTCCTTCTCAACAGGAAGGATCAAGAGAAGATGCCAAAATAGAGCTCAGATGTTTTCCGTGAGCTGTAATGGCAGGGTGGAAGCACTGCAGGTTTTTCTTCCAGCTAAATTAAATACCTTGTGTCTTAGACTGCAAAGCTACCTTTTTTTTTGCCTTTTGTGTAAATCAGTACGGTTGAGTGAAATTGGTGGAGTAATGATAATTCTGCAGCTGCCATGTGGCTCTTGTTTTTTGCCTAACATAACCTCTCTGGTGCTGCCTTTAAGTGCTCCTTATAGAGTCTGAGGACTTTTCTGTCCTCTGGTAACTACAAGAGGCAGCCTGGGTTAGTGTGCTTTTGAAGAACAGATCAATAATTGTCTGTATTTGTGAAGATTTTAGAGATAACTCTAACGGTTGGGATAAATAGTGGGTTGTAGAAAGAAAGAACATGTGGATTTCTGAAATCCATCAAAGCATTTAAAGGATTTCCCAGTGTACGCAGATGATGACAGTTAAAATGTAGGACATATTGAAAACCACTACAAAACAGAAAGAGTAGGTGAGGAAAGAAATAATCAAGGATTGTTTTAAAGGATCCTATGCAGACACTGAATTCATGATGAGCAATGTTTTCAGAAATACCAGAGCAACCCAAAGCACGTAAACCCTCCCAAAAGTTTTTATCTCGTGTATCATTTGTGGATCTGTCTTGTGGCTGGAGCATGAGGGTGGAAGGGAGAGCAAGCTCTCTGGGAGTGTTTACAGAAAAGGGAATTTCAATAGTTTTCACACTTGTATGTGCTTTGCTTGAAATTCAGCTATGCAGCATGCAAAACTGTGACTTGGATGCCTCTGAAGATGCACAAACATCCACCAAAAAAATCAAATAAAATAACACATGAACAAGCGCATTCTTGCAGGAACACATCTTTTTTTGGCAACATGTATGATAAAGTGCTCTAGGTTCCCAGCACAACCCAGCCCCAGCTCCCCCGTGTTTTGTACCTGTTCAGCTTTTCTCTGTCACATTTGGCTGAAGTTCACCTTCAGCATCAATTTTGATGAGGCCTGACAGCTTGCACACAAACAACACAGCTCCATACCCTAATTTTCTTAACTGACCTCAAATAAGAGATTATCTCTCTTTAAAGTGGTAATACTTTAACCCTGTTAATTTTGAGAGACCAGAAACATATTACTTAGAATTTGCCTGATGCATTTAGTAATGCCTTGGAGCAGTTCTGGTTTTTCAGTATGTCTGTATGCAGACCCTTTCCCCTCCCACCTATGTCTATAGAAAGCCCTCTTCCCCTCCTGCCTATGGACCTGCCCTAACTCTAAGCTTGTCCCTTCTTCACAACTTCTAGCTGGCTCTGGTTTCAGTTCTGTGATACTCTTCTGTGCCTTCCCAGAACATTCACCATGGCACCATGATACAAAAATGGAAAAAACTGGATAAATGGATTTGCACGAACACCTCTCAGCCTGCTTTCTATAATTATCTTAGAGTTACTATAACCTGTTATGGCTAATTATAAAAACCATAGCCTTAGTGATCATCAGTGGTGGTGCAATCTTTACTGTGAGGAATGGGATTTCTGCAATACCCATCTTGGTGAATGCCTGGACATTGTTTCTGTACATCAGAAAAAAGCTGATGATAGCATGAATCTTTCTGTTGTTCTCTTCCATAGTTAAAAGGAGAGGTAGCTTGTGTTCTCAGTTGTTCCTCTGATCATACCAAGTCAGCCAACTACTGTAATAACAAAACAAAAAGTCATTTCTCACATGATAAATAGGGATGTTTCATCCTAGAAAGGATGCCCAAGTGAAAACTTGCCAGTAAGATGACCCAGGCTCGCTACCTATCAAAGTCAATCACACTGGCAGGCTGCTTACGGATTTCAGAAATAATCTAAAAGCAGAGTAAAAGTTCAGCATGTACCTGAGATTGTCAAAACTGACGTTAACAGCAAAGCTGACAACTCACTTATCTTAGAAAATCACCTGTGAGGGTTTTGCATTTTGTTGGAGACCCCTCAGTGGTTTAGAAGAATAAATATAGATCTACTGAAGAGAACAAGTTTGCTTATGCAGCATCCTAAGCCATATGGAGTTCTCAGCATAAGATGATTCTTTCTGAGGTTTGTGGACTTCTCCTGTGCACATAATGATGGCTGCAATGAAAGGAAAGCACCTGGAAGGAGAGCAGTAATAATCCCAGTGCCTGGGAAAGGTGGTCCAATAAGCAAGGTTAGTCCTAGAAAGTGAGACTTGGCAAGACCACAGCGTTATGGTTCATGTTTGCTAACCTGTGAATGGATAACTCGTCTTTCTTTGATTAATGCTGGGTGTCTAAATGGCATGATCAATACATGGTTAATTCTCAATAACTGCACCCAGTGGAAATCCTATATTCCAGCTGGGACAAAAGCAGCCAGGAACGACAAGGCAGCAGTGCTCATGATAACCCCTGAGCTAGCAGACTTCACCAGGTGTGAGGTCAAGTTCACATAAACCCAACTGGACACAGACTCCAAAAAGACCCGACAGTGTCTGCTGCAAAACTAGATGGGTAATAGGAGCTACCGAAAAGATGTTAAAGTACTCAGGGATGTTAAGGACATTTAAAAAAAAAAAAAAGTTGTGGATTTATAAGAATAGATCAAAACTTCTCTCTGCAGTGTCAGAAATATTGGGAAACCTGAAACTGCAGGAAACTCCCTTGGGTTTGCTGTCTTTTATAAATTCTGACCTCTGACTCAGCTACCCAGACGCTGTTTGGATTTTACATTGGTTTACCTCATAATTGGATGAAGCTCAGCAGTTTCAGCTGAGTTTCTGGGTTCAATCAAATCATCATCTATATGAACTCAGAAACTTATCATGAAACACCTGCTGGGAATTCACATTGCAGCCCAAAACCCAATAAAAAAAAAAATCTCAGGAGAAGTGTTGAAGAGGCATCTTGCACAACTGCCCAGAGGAAAGTGTTAAATAACTTATGGTACTTTTGACATGATCCAGCTACCGCATCCCCGACCCTGTGTCTGCCTCTGGCTTTTGGCAGTCCGCGTCGCTGCAGTAATTGCTTCCTGCACTGAATTGCTCTGTGAAGTTCCTTAGCTTGCACTAAGCTTGATTCATTTTTTTTTTTTCCCAGACAGTGCAATAATTTACCCTCCTGAGGAAAGGCTACATGAATAGCCTTATGTTCGTGTATAAAACTTACATTTCCTTGAACACTTATTTTTCTGCACTGATGTGTGCAAGTAACACAACAGGACATTTACCCGCCCAAAAGCCTCCCACCTCCACTTTTCTATAGCATCCTTTCTCTGTCTCAGGCAAATCTATCTCAGTTCTTCCCTGTCTTTGATTTTTGCCTCGCCCGCTTACAGGTGCGGGTTATCTGAAGACTCCTAGTAAAGGGAAAATGTGAAAATATGGTAAATTGCCACAACTTGTGATTAAGTTTTTGAGGACCATGCCTCATTGGCAGTAGTTTATCAGTAAGCAGTTGCTATTTAAATTGTACTGTTTGTCATTTGGATGTACCTACAGATGCCTTTAGTCATCGTGTTTTTTTTTTTTTTAAATAAATTGAAAAATATCTCTAGGTCAAATATTCCTTTTGCATTTGGACTCTGTATGGTGATAAAGCATTTCAGTATTTGCATTGCTTGCTTGCAGCTAATGCTACGCCCCTGGAGGTTCTCTTAGTAGAAAGAGCATTTTCTGTAGAGGAGCCATATGTGTAGAAAAGATAAGACTTGCAAATGCATATTTAAAGAAGAAACATACATAGGTCAAATGAACAGCTGGTCAAACTCCTGTTCGCAGTGAGCTTCCATGTGGCCAGGCTCAGCTCAGAGCATTTGTGGAAGCGTGGCACCTGTTATGGCACTGGTGGCTGAACTGTTAGTGGGAAACATTATTGGACAGTTAGTCGGAAATAGCCCAGGTGAGAGACAAGGAGCATAGGAAAAGCCTTGGACACTCATTTAGTACGATGGGATTTTTGAGTGAACTTTTTCCCTAGGTCACTGTGCCTGAAGGAACAGGCTTTGCAGCTGCTGCAAGTTTCTCTGATAATTTTAGGTGAGCCGCTGAGTTTTATCTTGGAAAAGTGCATTACAAAGTTGCTGTTGCTCTGTTCTCATCCCTATTTTCCATGCTTGGGGCCAGGCAGTTTCAGAGGTGAGCGATGGGTTCCCATCCATACTGGGAGTCTGGCACGCCACGTGAAGAGGATGGAAGTGCTGTGTGCTGCCTTGGGAGTGGGACGTGGGGCTGGGTGGCTGCAGCCACCAGTTCAGAGCAGTGCCCTGGGGGTCTACAGCATCTCCCACTCGAGCACAGGAGTTGTCACAATGCTGTGACCTTGAGAAGGTCGAGGCAAGATCTACTTGTGGTCCAGATCCGGTACAACTGGGTCTGCCATTTGGATTTCCCCGTCTTGAAATTACTATTCTGCATGTCATTGCTCAGAGGGGTTAATAGACTTAGAGAGATTTTCTGCATAGTAACTTGTTGACCTCTGAATCGCCTGAGCATCTCCATGAGCTGAACTCCAGAGTCTGAGCAGTCAGAGATGGCCGAGCTGCCCATGGACGCATCAGCTAGCATGGCAATTCATAATGCAAAAGCCTTACGAGTATTCGAGACCGCGCATGGTGATATGAGTTTGGCTGAAGTTTTCAATCCACTTCATCAATTTGAACTACCCATGAAAAAGAAGTGGAAACCAGAGGTCCAGCCCTCTTAGAGGGTGTCTGGAAATTGTGACATCAAGGTTGCCGGAAGAGAGATTTATCTGTTTTCATCATATGCCCCATTTCTCTAGTGCTGTTCCTTGGCCAGCTCATTTGCTGAGATCCTTCTGATTTAGGATATAGATTGTGCATTCTCCTCCCAGTCACTCCTCTGCTGACAGTGACATGTTTTTTGAGAGAATACCTGGGAATGCAAATCCCTCAGGAATTTCAATGAGAGGCGCTTGTTTGGAAAGTAGTACCTCTAAGTTTTGTACATCTGCCTCCTTTATGAATGCACATTTTTATGTGTGTAAAAAGGCAATGCTTCTCTGGAGAGGTGTTCTTGAGGGTATCTTGCTCCTCTGTCTGAGCTCCATGCTCTGAAATGGGCAGGATGAAATCTTAGCCCCTTTCAAGTCAATGAGAGTCTTGCTGTTAAGTATTTTTACTTCATTTCCACTGGCCTCTCTCCAGGCCAGTATGAAGGTGATGTGTTTATGGCACCTTCTTTAAGGTCTCTTTTTCTGCTCTTTTCCGTCTCAGGACATCAAAGGCAGTGATGCTGCTGTTCATTTTCACAGATGAGAAGTGATAGCTGTATATTGATTTATTTATTTTATAAACTCAGGAAATCACTGGTACAAGTTAATTAGGTTGCAGTGGTCAAGGAATGTTAAATACCCCAGGAACCACATGCAAGTGGTTTCTTGGCAAAGGGCTGGTCAAATTTCGCCTTAATTGCTGGGCTAATAAGGTTGCTGTGGACAACCTAGGATCCTTGGTGCTCTGTGCAGCTCCTGTTACCCATGGCTGAGAATGGTTAAGGAGGGATTCCCTTGAAAGGGGTCCACAGCCCACCAGAGACCTGCCTAGATGACCCAACAGGAGATGCTGGAGAGGGATGTTTCTGCAGCCTCTTTGTTTGCTGGTGCCTCAAGCCCTTCATCTGGGGTGCTTATCTTGCTCTGTTTGAGTTCTCTTTCCAGTCCCAGGGCCCCAAGTGATGGGCCACTATTCTGCTGCAGCCCGGCTGGTGCCAAAGGAGGAGGCAGAGCTGCTGTTCTTGGTTGCCCTTACTGCAGCCGGGGGTGGCAAAGACCAGGGTACAAGTCCCTGTGTGGCTGAGGGGGTTCAAACCCACCTCTCCCATCTCCCAAGTAACTCATGTCTGCCCCTCTTTGGGTGACACTGAGATCTCGGGTCTCACTTTTTAGTAACTGTGGTGTGCTCCAATGAAGGCGTCTTGGGATTACTGGTGTCCACCTCCATGCACCAGGGCTGGGGGGGCCGTGAGGGAGACTCCCCAGCCTGAGCATCTCAGCCAGGAGGAAGGCTCTGAGCTGCCCTGCTGGGATGCTAGCAGCTTGCTGCTAAGACGGGGGTGAAAGATAGGGTACATAAGGAATTTGCTAGCAAAGCTGTGTTTATTGAGGGCAGTTTTGAGGATAATCACTCTGAACTCAAGCACCCAAACTGCCCCCACCCACCGCTTTGGACTGTCGACCCCTTTTGTCGATCTAACCTTCAGTCTAACAAGGGAAGAGGTGTGTGTTAAGAGACAGCTGCCAGGCACTGTTCTCATCCCTCATGCGGATTTGAGAAATAATGTTAAAGAGAACTTCTCCCCTAATTCATTTTTGGTTAATGGGTAAAAATAGCTGGCACAGCTTGAAAAGTGCAGCACATGTAGTTTGGGAAAGTCTCAAGTCACAGTGGGAAGAGTTAAACTGCACTTAGTTAGTCTTGTTAATCTGATTTATTACAGGCAAAGGCACTCCAAGCAAACCAGCAGTCCCTTAGACTTCTGTAAGAGATCTGACAACTATTTTGCAGAGGCATCTGATAACATTTAAGAATATTAAAAAAGCATATATAATTGCCTCCTAGGAGAGGCATTTGTGCAGTGGAAGTCAAGAGAGTAGAAAGTGTCAGATTTGATGAATAACAGTAAAGAAAAGCTGAACTCTCAGAAACAAAATCATGAAAGTAAGATGTCTAAAGAACACTTTCACACTGGCAAAACTTTATGCAAATATTTAGGGAGTAAATAATTTGTTTTTAAACTCAGAGACAAGATTTATCCAGCAAGATACACAGACTTCTTGTTTTCTTGAGTAGCAAATATTGGACCCTGTCCCCCAAGTTTTGTGCCTTGGAATTCAATGGGCAGGTAAGTAGATCAGATCTTTAATGTTAAGGTAGGGGAGAGGATTTGGACACTGGAAGCTATTTTTTTTTTTAATTTTAAAAAAGGCTACTTGACCCTGAAATTTGGCAGAAATTTAATTTGACATGAAATAACATTATGATCAAGATACTAAAAAAGGAAATTTATATATCTTGGAAACACAATACATAGGAAATTAGTCTGGGATGGGAAGAAACAGACTTACTGTGCACGTATCAGCGGGATGCAGTTGTATTCTGGTCTGTTGCAGCCTCATCCTGGGGCACCGAGCGGTGCTGAGGAGGTGAGGATTTAGAAATCCTGCACAGTCTGTCTCAGCACAGCCAAACCCTGTGTGTCATCACATCATTAAAGTCAAGTACTTTCAGCCCTAAGTCTCACACTCTATTCTGGCTATTTAAAAAATTTAATTTTTTTTGCTCTTTTTAAATCACGGCAGGGATGTTCCAGCCCTCAGGCAGCCTCCCTCCCTGCGCTGAGCCAGGGCAGCTGTGCGGGCAGGGGGGATCGGGCAGCTTCCCACACACCAGCACAGTGACCTTCGCTCATGGCAACCCATCCCTTGGTAGGCAGGAGAATTCACTATAGAGGTCTGAGTTACTGTTATTTTACGTGCAAAGGGCGACCACGGAGAAGAACAAACCTTCCTGCCCCATCTCTTTATTTCTGGAGACATGCACAGGGATTCAGTGGTGAGGCTAAGGCCAGCAGGAGATGGCAAGGGAGTCACAGGTGGCTGTTGCAAAACATCGGCGACCTCAGCCCATGGGGAAGTTTTGCAAAAGGCTAGTGTTGCATCTGTAAGGCACTCCTGGCTGTGGAAATGCATCTGGGGAAGCACAACCGTGGACTATGCATCTAGTTACTTGTTGTTCTTGTCCAGAGAAACCCAGTTTTAGGATGTAAGATAATACCTTGAAGAGAGATCTTCTGCATAGGATTCTGCTGTGGGACAGAGTGGACTGTGAGAAAATTCCTTGGTGCAACCTGGGTCTGCAGTGGAAGCCCCAGTTTTGCTCTGGATAGTAAGGCTGCTGATTCAGGAGAACTCAGTATTGAATTTATCATCCTTCCTATCATGGGACAAAATATGAATGGAGACTGGAAGATGCCACTGTGGGCTTTACTTTTGGCCTGATGGTAGCAGGAATCCTTGGGATGCTATTGCAGGGGGAACTTGGCTATTAAGGGGGTCAAGAAGATACACCACACCTGAAACGTGAGATGCCTGAGGTCCTTCCTTCTAGCTGTTTGCCCAAAAAGAGGGTCTGTGGAAAAATTTCCTCCACCTGACATCAGATCAATTTTACCAGCACTTAATCTATGCAGTTTTGCACCCATTAACTTTCAGAGAGTCCGTTTAACGCCGTGGATCTGGTGCACGCTAATTCCTCAAAGGCCTTGAAGCTAAATAGGCTACTCTGTCAGTGACATGTGAAACTATTAGAAAGATAGATGTGTTAAAGCTGTAGCCGTAGCTATCAAGTAGCTCTTTCAGAAGGCAGCAAGACTGCATGGGTAGAAACCCTCTTATGTGGGAGCAACGTGCCCTGTGAGGTCCTGCAGATCTTCAGGGGCTGCCAGCATGATGCTGGAGAAGGATTTGTCCTGGAAGCCCTTCCCCTTCCTTAGCTGTGAGGGTTTCAGGCAGAACACCCTTCTTGCTGGAACGACGAGGGCTGGGAGCTGCCAAGCCCAACCCAAGAGCCCCTTCCCACTCCACGGCATAGGGGGTCCAGACCCCCCGGTCCTGCTCCGGTTCTTTCACGTGCGGTGAAGTGGCCAGTCCCAGGGTGATGCTTTTCCTTTTCACCTTTAGAAAGCTGTTATTCAGGGTTGAGGAGGTTGTGTGGGTTTGGGGTTTTTTATGCTGTTCATTTGTCTAAAATACGAGTTTCTCTGCCTTCCATTCTCGGATTAACTCAACAACGTTTTTCTGAGGCTGAGGGAGCTGGAGTTTGCTGAGATGAGGCTGATTGTAATTGATAGTTGCTTTGAATATCTTGAGACTAAGAAACACATGAAACTAGGATTTATTTACTATTTTAAAGACCTATAAGAAGGAAAAAAAAAAAGGTGGTGCAGGGACGTTTTTAGATTGGATTCTAAAGACTTGATAACATCACCAACCTCTGTGGCTTCTCTCATGGGTTAATATTTTCAAACTGAGTTAATACCATGCAGTTCAGGCAGTATAATCCAAAAGTCATTACAGAAGAGGATAATTCCAACTTCCAACCTTTTATTTTTTTTAAAAAAAGTCCTATGGGGAGTTTAATCATACTGTGCTGATCACTTTCATTATCACTGGCACAAGCATAAGACTTTGCAAAGTTCTCTAAAGAGCAACTTAGTAATATGGTGCCATCAGCTTTTATAGTTTCAGGTTGCTTGTTGTAGCCCCTGTGAATATGCTCTGTGTGTATCCTGGCTCTTCGGGGATGCAACGCTCGCTTTATTTCCTCCTTCCTCTAGCAGCGGAGCACTCTTCCAGGAATTGCCTTAATGACGAAACCTCAGAGGATCCACCAGAGAGGGAATTTCCAGGATTCTATAAAAATTCAATGGGGTTCCACAGAAATGGTTTGAAAAAACCCAGAGAATTAGACTTTCTCTGTGGGGATTTTAGCCATCCAAAATAAGTCTCTTGCAGTAAAGTGAATCTGTTAAACTCCACTGAATGTTTTCCTGTAAAGCATCTCTTTTCCTTTTGGGATCCTGAAATTCTGCACTTTTCCACATAAAAGGAAACATGAGTATTTGTTTCATAATCTCCTTGGCCTTTTCAGACTCAGAATGCTGGACTCGATAGCAGAAGGCTCTTTTCAGCATGTATTTTGTTTTATGAGACAACTCCAAGAGCCACTGTACCAGAAACACTGCAGAGAGCCCCAGAGTGACACATGATGTGCAGGAGATGAGGCTGCCTTCCAACACTGAGTATTCAATATCACATTTCGAGTGGTATTTAAATTATCTTTTCTGCTAAAGCCTGGAGAATGAAGACTTTCAGAAATGGTTAATCTCGCATCACTGGGGATCCAGTTTCCCATACAGCCAGGGGATCTAAGGCAGGACACATGGATACTCAGCAGCAGGAGCTCTCAGCTCTGTAGGACTCGGGTGTTTAGGCTGCAAACAGGTGAGCCCTGCCAGACAGGGGTGATAGCTAAAACCAGACCTATGTAACATTTGTGCATTATATAGAGCATCACTTGGATGAGCAATACTAGAAGTATTTAAATATTCTGCAAAAGATGAATTTCAACACTGTGCTATTGTGTTTTTGAGTTGGTTTGGTTTGTTTTGGTTTTTGGTGGTGGTGTGGTTTTGGTTTTTGTGGTGTTTTTTTTTTTGTTTTGTTGTTTTTTTTTTCCCCCTTTTTTCTCTTAAATCCCATTTGGGGCCAGACTCCTGACTGGTGTGCATCGCTCTGACTTTGTGAAGCTGTGCTAATTGAGAGCAGCAGAGGATCTGTCTCTCTTGTGTTATACTTAAAATATTCATACAATTAAACAGTGCTTTGAAGTGCTCTGGCGCTAGATGTACTCTGCTTTACTTTGGGTGGTCAGGAGATGAAAACGGAAATGTTTTAATTGGATTTGGTTCTAAGAAAGTGTGCCATGTCCTTGTTGGAATTTCCTTGCTAAGCGATACTACACCTTCTCCTTGCAGCTCAGAGCGGTTGGCCCTGTGCAGAGGGGACCATGATAAATGGATAGTTTTAATCATCTCTACTTGGAGTGAATTAGGCAGGAGGGGCATGTTTTTATTCACTGAGCTGTATTACTCCACAGAGAAGGATTTGAACAAAGGAAAGAACTCAAATGCATCTTGGCTCTAGGACAGGTTTGGACTCCTTTGTTTATTTGTTTTGGGAGTTTTATTTTTGTTCTGTGTTTTTACAGTGGAAAAAATCCATTTACTCCAACTTCTTGCAGCTGCATAATGAGGTGCCATTTTCTGATATGCAATATCTAAAGGTCAGAGAAAGCCTTGCTGCTATCAAGTAATGGTTTATGCACTTACAGAGTGTGTGTGTGTGTGTACACCCACAAGAATTTCCTCTCTCCACCTGAGTGCAGCCCAGCTGCAGGCAGAAGGTGTGTGCAGGGAACTGGGGCTAAGGCACGTCCCCATGCGATTGCACCTTTCAAGAAACTACCATCACTGGTGACATTGCGTTGAATTTTAAAATTTGTTGTGCTGTTGGGGTTTGGTGGTTTTTGGGTTTTTTTTTGGCATATTCTTCTCATTTCAGGTTCATTTACAAATCTTTCTGTCTCTGTTTTTGCAAAGCTTTCACTCAGCGTTGACATATTCCCAGGTTTTGTTGGGTAACATCTTGTTGGCGATATACCCTTGGCACAGCTAGGAAAGAGCAGCAGATGAAATGTATGTAGCTTTCTCTCCTTGACAACAGCAAACATTGATACTTTCACAAAAAGCTTTTTTTTTCTTCTGGAGTCCTAAAAAATTGTGTGTGTGTATATATATTAAAAAAAAAATTTGTGTATATGTAAGTAAAATTATGTATAGTGTGTATATATATACTTATGTGCGTGTATATAAATGTTAGGTGCTTGGTGATATTTCTGGAAGGTTAGATGACAATGTAATCACTCAGAAGTTTATTTCCTTGAAAGTTTAAGCTGAAAATCTGCAGGCAACGTTAAATCCACTGACTTTAGTCACCAAATGAACTTGCCCCTCAAATGTGTATTTCTGTGACACTCTCCTTCCACTGCGGGTCTGTTCTCTAATTTTATTTTGCTCTTTCATCTTCCAGCTGCTTATCTGTCCTTCCAGATTCATTACCTCTCCTTTCCTTTCTCCTTACTTCCTTTCTTCTCCTGCTGTGTTCCCATTTTTAATGATTTATTTTATGTTTTATTTTATAATGTTTATATCTGCAGAATGAACTGGTTTTATAACCCCCCAAAATGAATTCTATAATTTATTTTCCTCGCAAAGTTAATGCTCACTGCTGCCGAACAGCCTCTCGCTGAGAGCGATGCACACCCTGATACTGATGCTGGGTGACTTCACTGCGGTTCAAGCCACGCGTTTTGGCTGAGTCAGAGTCAGGACTGGATCATGATGCGGGTGCCTGCGGGGAGATGACCAGCCTGGGGCAGGAACTTAAATGTAGCCATTCTGAGTCAGACCAGTCATCCCTCTATCCTCAGCTCCTGTCTTTGGCAACAGCAATTAACAGATGCTTAAACAAGAGTATGAACACGGAGGGGAGCATCCAAAGCAGTCCTGCCTTAAGCATCCAGCTCCTCTTCCCCTTCTTGACATAGTTTACAGCAATCAGAATTTGGTGACTTCCTAAGCAGAAATTGCATCTTGATCATCCCATTTAATAGCCATTACTTGGTCCACTCTTCCATAAATTTGTCTAATCTGTCCATGAATTTATTTATCCTTTCAGTCTCCATAATCCCATGGCAGAGAGTTGCTCAATTACGCTGGAGGGAAAAAAATTTTTCCTCCTGTTTGTTGTAAACCTGTGGTCTGATCATTTTGCTGAGTACCTCCTGGTTCTTGAAGTGCGGAAGAAGGCCAGGAACATGCAGTGCTGGGTTTATAGTGGGTTACGAGCCTCAGTTCAGTGTCAGGAATCTTTATCTCCTCCTCAAGGCAGGAATACCTCACTGCCAGCTGAAAACTAAAGTCCATAAATGCATAAGCATTAGTGAGGGGGTGCGTGAGGGCTGCAGAAGGTGCATAAATCATCCAGGGTATTTTTAAATAATAATATGTCTCACTATATTCATCTCCCTTGAGTTTATCCCTCAACCCCTCAGTACATTTTGACATTCAGATTTAATCATGCCTTCCAGTCAAAATACCCAGCACAGAACCGTCTTAGAAGAAAGCTGCAGCTCCCTCGAGCCCAGACTGCAGATTGATCAGGGCCAGGCAGAGCCAAGGCTAGGCTGATGTTGTAGATTATGGCACATAAATGGTACCAACTTCACAGCATCCCTGGGAAATCCCGGTGGCAAGCAACACAGCTGCTCCTCTGGTTATCCCTGTGCCTGGGTGGGAGCAGCTTGGTGCTGAGCCGTGCATTTCTGCTTTTCTCTCCCTGTTTTAGCATAGTTTCTATGGTCATTGAGCAGAGGATGGGAATAAGTGGGGGGGTAGGGGTGGTCCAGTGGACTGGAGTGACCGCCCCATGGGGGTTCTTGTTCTCATCTTGCATCTCTGGCCATTGGCCTGGGATTTTGGGGGGGATTGCTTTCTTAAGTGGCTGTGTGCAATGAGAACTGTTTTATCTAAATGCAAATGCCAAAGTATTTAGAAACCAGAAGAAAGGGAAGTTGGATTCAGATACTGCCTTCAGGAACAAGACTTGGTGGTCTTCGGCTGGGTTTTATCTGAGGACAAATTTGCCCTGTTTGACCGCCTGCCTCCCAGCCATCGTGATGTGGCCTGACAGCAGAAGTGTAATGAACCTCTCCCATTTGATTATCCATCAACATTGAGCTCTGCTGCCAGTAGCATGAAAGAGAGACAGTGGGAAGAGCAGCAGGAGGCAAGCAATGCACTCGTTTTCAATTTACCCATAAAGGAGGAACAAAAAGAGAAGGATGATGAGGTGGCCTGCAGTGCTTTGTGGAAGGGAACATCTTTTTCAATTATCCATGTCTGCATTGTGTAAAGTATTAGGAGTCCCAGTATGTACTCCCAGATATCCCACTTATGACAACATATATTAGCTTAATGCACAGAAATGATAGGCGATACGAACAGCTTATCCAACACAGTAGATAATTGCTGGGCACTCCATCCAACCAGCAAACCATACTCTGGGAAGCCTTAATACCTTGGCTGTGACCCTTGGGAGTGATTTTTAAACTTGCAGTCTCCTTTGTCTCCTCCTGCAGTATAGGAATAAGAATTATTTTCAGGAGTGATTCAGGATAAAGGTCCACTCTGTGAAGAGATTCACAAGGAAAACACCAAAGGCAGACGACCACCTCGGAAAGCTGGGATGGCACAAGGAAAAGCTGTGTGCGTGACAGCACGTAAAAACATTTTAATCAGAATTACTCTCTGCCCTCTGTAGTCCTGGTCTGACACAAATCTGCAGCTCTCTCAGCCTAAGACAGACAGCAATTTCCTTCTTGCAAAGCCCTGCAGAGAGGAGCATCTTCAAAGCTTCATAATATAGCAGTCTCTGGCAGAGACAAACTACATGAAACTCTCCTTCCCCAGTGCTGCCTCTTGATTATGTTGGTATATACTGCAAAATAAGATAAAAAGTGCTCTTAACATCAAGGACACTATCTCCCTAGCAATCCAATACTTGCCAGCCTGAGAAGTGAGACCAGATGTGCTTTGTTGCTCTTGAAGTACCAAAAAAGGCACTGACTACAGGGTTACTAACTTAGGAAAGTTGTCCATCTACTAAGAACCATAAATACTCCACAGCAGCCTCTCTGCCTGACTCCACATCCAATCTCCCCTGCTTATGCTGATTCACAGCCAGATGAGATTCCCCTCCTCGCAGCTGTCCAGCAGAATGTTTTGGGCAAAGATGTGATGAACTCAGCTGGAACCACCTGCTGCCTCCTTGGTTCTTGTTAGCTCAACACAGCTCTTGGCATTAGACTGGTCAGTTGCTTCTGCGAGCTAGAAAGGATGAAGGGATGTGATTATAGTCGGAGACCATTGCCATCTTCCCTAGGACAGCAGCCAGAGACGTGGGCACTGATGCATGTCGGTAGAAGAGCACAATGTTGCACCAGTGAGGGTTAGAGGCTGGCTGTGGTTTGTGAGCTTACAGCAAAATGGGTCAATAGCTCCGGGCACATGCTTGTTGGTACTTTGGAAGAAGGTCCTGTCAGCTGGTGACTGTGGTTTTGGGGGCTTTGTCACTGCCTGGTGGGCCTGGAGACGGGCATTTCCCACCTGCTGCAGCAATATTGGTACCACTCCATGCCGCATCTCCGGCTCCAGTTTCTGAGTGCTGGCAACAACTTACTGAACTGTGATTTCAAAGCAATGAATAATGCAGAAGGGGAAAAGAAAAAAGGAACTATAGTGGTTTGATAAGATGTTGCACCCACATGTAATTTCTGCTCATCGCTGGTAAAACTATGATATTCGAAATAGCCTGACTGTTCCTGTCTAAATTTCAACTCCATTTTCATGCCTGATGCTGAAACATGGCCTTTTCTTGCCTCCATGCATATGCATCTGTTCAGATGGCACAAAGCCTACTCGTGTGTTAGCAACATGCCTGTTGCACTGGGAGAAAGTACCTCTTTACACTTAATTACCTTCAAGGAGGAGAACTGCCAAAATGGGTAGAAACAGCTTCTAGGCTTCAGCCTTTGCTGTGTTCCCCCAATCTCCTACTTAACGTGAGAGACTTATAAAGGTTGCTGTGAAAAGGAAAAGAATAATCTTTTCTTCTCTCCAGGATAAAGTAATGGCTTAAACTTCAGCAAGGAAGATTCAGACTAAATAGGAGGTAAAACCTTCTAATGGCAAGGATGAGGGTTTCCTGGGGAGGTTGTAGGGATTCCACAGCTGGAGATCTTCAAGCAAAGGCTAGATAAATATTTATCAAGAGTGACATAGCCATGGTTGAGCTTTCACAGGGAAAGGGACTAGAGAGAGTAAATTGCTGAGATGCTGAGGTTCTTTCCAGCCTTCTGATTCCATGAAGTAGGCAAGAAAATTTTCATTCTAAAAAATAAAAAAAATCTTCCACTTCTGCTACTGATGCTGCTGCTCTAGGGTGCAGAATCAGGATATGAATTACCTGTGCCAGGAAATGTGAGCTGAACAGAACAGGACAGAATATGCTTTCCCAGCCTGTACAACTTGGCAGCTGTGGTGCTACATGCTGGATCAGCTGCAGTTTCTGAGTGTATTTACCGTCAGTCCTAAACCTGGCAATAGGACACTCAAAGGGAAGAGAATTTCAGAACTTTGTGCTTGTGCATATTTTTTTCTGATGTTGCCTTAACTTTCTGGAATGGTTAAAGCCATCCTTAGGAAACACTGTTGATAGTGATTACGTTATTCGCTTAATTTACCTTTTGCTTCTCTTTGCATTTAAGAACTCCTACATGCATCCCCTTGGTCTGCTTGCACCTTGCTTGATGCAACTGCCCCACTTTGTATTTTGCACGGGCAGTTTATGTGCTTTGCCTGGCCAAGAAGTCTGAGACTGGTGATGGCACTGATGCTATAAAACAACTTTCTGCCATTACCATAGAGAAATGGCTGCTGGCTGGACAACAGGAGAGGGGAACCTGTTGGGCTGCCTCAGGAGCAACTGGAGATATACACTTGACATCTCAATCTGCCTCCCTGTTCTGGGAGGGCAGAGCCTGCATCTGCCTGCACTGGCCCAGCACATGTCCTCCAGCTCTCTGGGGCAGCTGGACCATCTGCTGCCCATGGGGGAAGGAGCTAAACCTCTGCTTCTTGCAGGGAGAGCAATTACCCAAGTAGGGGGGAGATGATTATTTTCCTTCACAACCTGGTATCCGAGGTGTGGGTGGCAGGATAATGATGCACCCTGCAGTACAGACGGCCCAAATTCCATGCTCACTAAGCACTCCTACCTGTGAATGTACGAGGTGGTTTATTTTCAGGGAGTTGGCATAAAAGGAGCATGTGGAAATTCACTTAGCAATCAACACTTGTTTTTGGCCACGGCTGTTACTGTAGCAGATGAGACTTATATGACCCCAAGACCATCCATCTTCTTGAACAGAGGAGATGCTGTGAGCACAGGGTGAGATAACTGGGTTTTTTCCATTGTTTTGCCATGGTCCCAGCTGTTCACCAATGGTGCTCTCTCTTGTCTCAGTTGATTTGGAGCCAACTGCTACTCATCTGGATCTTATTTTACCTGGAGAATGGCACTTTCTGGATAAATCTGTGTTACTCACAGGTCTGAGGAGAAGAGAGGAGCACTCTGAGGTCGCCACGGTGCTGGAAACCTGTAGTGTTTGGCGAATTTTCATTTAAACTGACAAACCACTCATGCAGATCTTGTCATTGCTGTAGGTCACGAATATATCGCATGTGTGGTTAGGTGTTAGCCTGCTGCTGATACTGACTTGGGACTGAAATGACAGTAGTTTTCCAGCCATTGGGCCTGACTGTACCTGAGCCCAAAGAGTCTATCAGCAGGGAAAAATAAGTAGCCCAAAATAACTGAGGGGAATGAGCTGCTGCTTTATGAGAAGAGGCTGGGTCTTCCTATTTGGAAAGGAGAGGTCGTGGGGGAGTACAACTAAGTTTTATGAAATCACAGATCCAGAGGCTGAAGCAGACTCAGAACTGTTCTTCACCACATCCCGCAGCACGAGGGAGGAGCTGGCGTGGGCGGTGGGTCCCAGCAAGGTGCTTCTGCTTTTGTGACCAGGAGTAGCCGCGCAGGGCTTGGCTGCATGGTGGCAGCCACCAAAGCTTTGTTGGAAGCTGGAAAGAAGCTGCCTACTCCATCAGCCAAACAGGAACATCCCAAGCTGGGCAGTACTGGGCCAGCAGCTGACAAAACCAGTATGGTTTGTACTGTGTGGATGTGGGGAAAAAAAAGATGCAGAACACAAATCTCCAGGAGAGGAGTCTCCAAACTTTGTTGTGCTCATGTGAAAGCCGGTCCAGGATGCCAGATGTGTATAAACATAAGAACTTTATTAACTAGGTGGGTGGATGCCGTACCTGGGAATGCAAGCTGAAAGCTTTCACTGTGGCTGTGTGTGGTAGGTCTGTGCCAACGTAGCCAGTGATCAGTGTTCATAAAGCCAGTCTTGAATCTGTTCTCAATTTCACAGTGTAGACGGCCAGGGAGACCACTGGTTTTGCTTGAGCATTCATCAAATTAATATGCCACCGGCACCACATTATTGCCAGTGGATGAATTCCATGCAGGCATCAGCACTGTTACTTCAATGGAAAAACCTACAGCTTCAGGGTGATGATGTGTCGCATAGCTCTCCTACTTTAATATTCACTCCCTGAATTGCTCTCTTGGATGTGTTAATTCCACATGCCTTTGTCTGCTGTTCTGCTTTCCTCTCACAAAGCCAGGAAAGAATAAATAGCAGTGTAATGCAATGTGCAACAGTATAAATGCCCTCCAAAGAACAACCGCTGAGACTGTTGACATGAGAGCTTCTAAGAGAAACAAAAGAAAATACGCTGATTCTGCTGGTTTGCTGCCTAACTCGTGCTGTGCCTGACTAAATGTTATGTCAGAGCTCCATTGCTCACAGTTTTCCAATGCTTCACTGAGGAGTAAGTGTCGTTGTTTAAGTTATGTTGATAAATCTCAAGTTGCAGGGTAGGAGGACTCGCCTCTCTTCTATCAACTGCCTGTCTAAACACCCTTTTATGAAGTACAGACATTAGATGAGAAATCTTACTTTGTTTCACGATATTCTGTAATTATTAGGAGGAGGAAAGAGATACACAAAACACCCCTGACTGCAGCACGGGGGTACCACCACCCCACAGCCTGTCAGCTCTGCTCAGCATCACCCCGGAGGGTGGGATTGGGGGAAGCTGCCTGCCGGAGGCAGTGGGGAAACTGGATCCTCACCTGGTGGGAACTGGTCTGGGACCACTGAAGTCTGGTTCACAGCCAGGCCAAAATCCAAGAGGAGGTTGGTTTCAGAAAATAACAAACATACTTGATGTTTATGAGGGACTTAATGAGGGAGATCTGTATCATCCCCGCCATCATCACCAAATGGAAGAAATGGAGGTGTAGGAAAGTGTTTCATCTAAGGTCACAGGGTGGGCTGGTACTGAGACCAAATTTGGAGCCCAGGCCTAAGCATGGCTTGCTAAGACAAAGAAAGGATGCTCCCTACTTCCTCAAATACATGAGGAGTCCATAACCTTACAGGGGTCCCTCTTGTCTGCCCCACTCCAGATAACTTGTTCCCCCAGACTGTTGTATTTCTCATTCGTGTTACATTGCAGAGGAAAAACAGCAGTGCCCTGAGAGCTGAGTCACAGGTGGTCCTTGTTGAAAAGATGGAGCAGTGATACAATACGGGCTGCGGAAAGGGTAACGTACTAATCCACTTTAGAAGTGCTCTCTCACGATGACCATAAGACCCCTGTCTTTTCTTGGCTCTGGACACAGTTCAGATCTGGAGTGCTGATAGTACTGGGTAACAGTATATTAAAGCAGAAGAAATTTCCATGCGATTAATGACAGGAGATTAATAAAGTAGTCTGAGGGAAGGAGCTTAAGGTGGTAGGTGTTCCATACTTTCAGCTCTGGTGACTGCTAATGCCATTGTTTCAGTTAGGGGTTCGTTTAAGACCCACGGTCTCTCTTTTCCATTACGTATTTTTATCTTCCTACCTAATTATTTGAGGCTCTAAAATGTGGAGCAAGGCTTAACTCAAGCGATAGTGATGATAGTAATAACTTAGTGTTTATCCAGTAATGTCCTGTGGTGGAAAGCACTGTGCTCATCTTTAGTGCTTATTGATACTGGTTTCCCTCATGTATCAATCTGGGAACTTATCAGGGTGAAAAAGCATTTGGTCAATAATCTCCATTTAAAACTAGTGTGGAGCAGCACATTAATTGGATGCAGGCAGTCGGACCAGGAGGGTTTGGCAGAGCTAAACACAGGGTCTGGGCTGGCAATCTGTTTCCAAAACAGAGTGGCACAAACCGGCAGAAACTTCAGGAGAGTCAAACCGGCTCTGAAGATTTACTGCAGAAAGGTTTTGGGTACTTGGCACAGGGTAGATGCTGAGCTTTTGTAGTCTGGCTTCCCCAGGAAGGTGTATCCAGGGGCATCTTGGCATGCCTGGTTGCTTTTCTTAGAGCAGGATCTGCAGAGGTTTTGTGTTAGGTGAGACGAATCCAGACCAAAGTGCTTAATGATGATGTGTTGTAAACTTCAAGTAACTCTGTGAGTAAGGCAGAGCTTGACAGCCCTAGGGCAATATTATCACAGCCTCTGACTAGGAAAGGAAATTATTTGCTCCAGCCCTTGGAGCAGCTACTTACTTTCTCTCAAACTGGTTGTTCTGGCCATGGTGCTTGGGGAAGAAAGGGAGAAGTCCCTGCGCTTGGAAGTGGGCTGGGATTTAATGCTTATGTGGTCCGTCTAGGGATTACCTTTGGCTGGGGAGGATTCTTGATCAGCCCTAAAATACACCAATACAATCTGATCCACAACAGGCTTCCAAAGTCTCTGTGACAGCTGAATTAATTGCACAAAGCTACTCACAACAGCAGCACCTGCACATGTAAAACTGACTGGCAATTCCAGTTAACAGCATGTGGCAGTTTCAATAGAAGTGTCGACAACCCATGCGAAGGTTATTGGAATTAAAGGGAATTACAGAATTGGTTTTAAAAACTTAATAAGCTCATGAACTCAGAAGATTGGATACACGGGCTCTGGTTTTTAAAGCTGTTCTAGTGGATCCTTCTGGCAGAGGTTATTTCTTTGACCATCTGTGAATGTCAAGCAAAGAAATAAGGCTCTTGGCAAACTTTCCTTTCACTATTTCTTTCTAAAGCAGCATTGCTCACAAGCTCCCTAGGAAGAGAAGCAAATAATTAGAGAGAAAAAAGGTAGCATTGGGTATGGCTGATGCAAAAGTCCAGATCAAGCCATAGGTGTTTTGACGTGAATTTCAGGGACTTGAGAAGCATTTTGTTTGCAAAGTCTGCATATAAACAAAGTGCAATGAAGCATCAAAAATAAGGACAGATTTTCAATGGATTTTGTTAGACTTTGGTTCAGGCCCTGGACAAGAAGCCTAACACCCCTGAAATCAATGGGATTTTTGCTGATGATATCAGTAGGATTTCACCTACTAACTTCTACTTGGCTCCGAAATGGATTCTGCAAATTTTCTATCAGTCAAGCTGGTTGTAGTGACAGAGTTATCCTTTTTATTTCAGAGGGACAACAGAGATGACTAAGGGCTACTCAGGGATGGAGAAATTCTCTGAATCCTCCCACATGCTTCCAAGCCAGTTTTCATCATTCATGTCTCCAACCATTGAATACTCATCACGTGCACTGCAATACCTGCAGATGAAGTGTTGATGCTTCTGGGTAAATCGAGCCACTGGAGATTTACCAGCAGGGTGAATATGAAAAACCTCCTTTCTAATGTGCTGACAACAATGTATCTTCATACCTGTGCATCTCACCTCTAAGCCAGCATCTCTGTTCCTACCAAAAGCCTACTGCAAAAACAGACTGAACTACATACAGGGTATTCGTAGGCTCGATGCATGCACAAGCAAGAAACAACATCGTACTCCAAAATCCTTAACAAACTGCAAACCCTTCTTAATTAGAAGCAGAAAAGATGCAAGTTCCTCAGTGAGCTACTCCCTGGTAACAAAGGAGTGAATGTTCAGCCTCTTCTCCATCAGCTCATCAGTCTCTTGTATCTAAGGCCACTAGCCTACTTTTTTTTCTGTTTGTTTTTTTTTTTGGTTTTTTTTTTTTTTTAGGATAGATTTATGGGTAAACAGGCAAAAATAAGTAAAAGGAATGGAAATGAATTGCCATCCTTCATTAGGCCACTCTCCAGGTCCCTCATGCAGACATGAAATATGCCAGTGTAAAATCTTTGTTGCTTTACAAGGTTGCTCCAGGAAGTCGCTTGCAAACACTCCCTTTAGTGTTTCTCTATGTAAACTGAATAACTGAAACTTAAATTAGTATTTTTGACAGAGTGTGCACTCAATGAAATGCCAGCCTTCCTGGCTTGGGGAAGAAACGCCTTTTTCAACTGGGCAACAGTGTATTAGTTAAGTGAAGGGAAAGGACTACTGGCTGCTAGTTTCCATCTACGCTTTGACACTCCTGTGCTGGGTAGCCTTGGGCACATCATTTAACCTTCCCGTCCTGGTTTCTTCTTTTGTAAAGCTGCAGGATAAATACCTGCCTTCCCTGCTGCTCTCTGCTGCCAGAGGTTTTATACAGAATAATAGAAATGAGTCCAATTTTTTAGAAAAATGAGTTAAAGACTCAGGCAGTATCGCTCTCCTTTTAGCACTGAGTTATGTGTCCCATCAAGCATAGCTTTGGGCAACAAGGTGAATAAAGTAGCAATGTCATATTGCTGAGACACCTGATAACTATACCATTTGTAAAATTTGCCCAATATTAGCAGAGAGAGAGAGGAAGAAAGGCAATAAGTTTGGTACATCTGCAATTCATGCTTTGCTGCTTTCATTGCAAATTCTTCCTAAAGCAGTTGAAGGTCTAGCTGGCCTTGAATATTGGGGAAAAAAGAGAGAAATCTCCTGCTTCTCTTTGAAACATGCAAGGAAAAAACAAACATTTGGAATGTGCCTGTGCTCTGTGCCCTTCCTCCCACCAACTAGTAGTCACAGGCAGCTGATGGGAGCAGCAGTCCACAAAGAAAAACTCTATACATGACTGACAGCACTGCAATGATTTTTTTGAATTTTCAGAGTTGGAATAATGTCATCACTGTGTAACATTGCCAGATTCTCTGATCTCTACAAAAACATAAACTGTATCCATAATGTTTGAGAACATTTCTCATTTGCAAAAATTTGCATTCCTAAGATGCTCATTAGAAAGGCAGAATTCTTTGCAGAAACTGGTGTTCACAACATGCAGGGCTGCCCAATGCAAGCGCACGCTCACAAATGCTATATTCCTAAAGAAACAGACAACAAGCAAGGGGAGAAAAATAGTTTCCAGAGCTTTTGGGGGAAAGCTTTGAGGACATTGCAAAAGTAACAGAGATTGAGGGTGAAGTGGTTGTAGAGCAGCTGCTTCGGGCCACTGGAGGATGTTAATGCTGGAGCCATGGGCAGCAACTGGGTTTTGCTCCCTGGTGGGTAACTTTGCTGGCTGCTCTGTGATCTGGAGGAAACAAATCCACCGGGACCAGGTCACCCAGGCTCAGCCCAGCAGTGAGACAGGGAGCCTTAGGTGTCATTCTTGTCTTCTGCCCATGAGCGATCCTCAGAAAACCTATGACTCTGCTGTCCCCAGAGCAGAGAGAGGAGATTGCTGTGATCCTGGCTGGCTGAAGATGAATTGGGCCTTTTGCTGTGGTTACCTCGTTGGGAGCTGCTTGGCTCCACTTTTGTATGGAAGGGTTGAGGAACATCTCCACCAGGTTGGTTCAGTGCATTACTTCTGTGTTCAGGTTTTGAGGCTGTTATGACATTGGGGCACTTACCTGGATTCCTGTGGGCTGCTTGACAGGCCTCCTGGCAAAAAGTAAGTTTTCCAGCTGCACTGCTGCAAAATATGTGTTTGTTGTTTTAAGTCAAGGTTGATAAATGCAAAGCAGATGGGGAGGTGTCCTTTTCACCTCGGAGAGGCGATTCCACCAGCTGCTGATGTGCACAGCAGGTCACAGCTGGAGCAGAAAAGTTGATGTCCTCGCACACCTTTTGTGAGCTTGGTGGCCAAGGGCAAACATCTTATTTACTTTATTTATTTGTGGATAACAATTTAGGGATGAAAAAGTGCAAGGAAGTATCTGAAATGAACTTTGGCTATTCCATTTCCAAGGAAGAAACAAACTAATTTTGCTTTCAGGCTCAGATTGTGTGTCTGTTTCCAGCACAGACAACAATTTTTAAGGAAACTTCTTGAAGCGAAGGTTTTAATGAGTTTTCAACACCATACCGCATCCCTTGGATTTGCATCATTTGAACCATATTTCTAGAGGTAATTTTTCAAAGTGGTGCACAGCACTTTATCTGCATGAATGCCTCTGCGTGAGTGATTCATACTTCTAAACTTCAGATGTACAAAAGGGGTCCAAGTTTTTGAACAAAAAAGTATAGCACTTTTCTTCTGTTTCCAGTGGTTTATCCAGGGAAGGTCATTAATTCAGGAAAAAAATCACACAACTGTTTTCATCCTCCCCTGGGGCAAAGACCTATTACCCCATCTCAGTCTGCACAGTGCTGTGCCCTGCAGAATGGGCAGGCTGGGGGCTGCACCCCACATCTCTCATCTGTGCTGGGGCAAGGGATGCTCTGGGACTGTATTGCATACATGCAGTATGCTGACCTGTCTGATGAATTCATGGCTAGTCAGATCCCCAACTTCCACCCTGCCCGGGGAGAATGGAGCTGTCTTGGAGACATTCATTAAATTATTGCTTTGCAGGAGGATATCAGAAAGCCTGTGGATGGAGATCTGCCCTTCCCTGTGTCTTCATCTCCCTTGTATCTGCGCTATGCCCACAATACAGAGTTGGCTCCGACAGCTCCAAACAAAAGAGAAACCTAAGAGAGCACAGAAAGGTTTCATTCACCAATATAATCATGTCCTAAAAGAAAATAGCCCTCTTGTCCTGGAAATGGATACATTAAATAACTCTCTGGCGTTCTCAGTTCAGTGTTCAGTCCGAGCATTTAAAATGTTTAAAACAACTACAGAAGCCATCTGATTTTACTGTGTCAGTAATGATGTTGCAGCTTTGAGAAATTAATTTCTTCCCCGTTGCATGCTCTGCTTGAGAAATGATATCACATTGTGAGACACTGCACCAAGCTTCGCTGGTCACATTGCATAACAGGATGCTGGCTAATGATCCAAGATAATAGAAGGCGAAAGCTGAATACATTTTTAAAAATCATGACGATACAAAGTAATGCCAGTACTCAGTACAGTTCTAAATGTGCTGCCCAGATGCTCCATCAGAAAGAACACATTTTCATAATCTAAACTGGAATGATCCACTTAGGGTTTTTTGGTTTTTTGTTTGTTGTTTTGTGTTTTTTTTTTTTTTTCAATGGTGGAATCAATGAAACACCTTAGGCTGGATGCTCAGCAGGTGTAAATCGGCAGTGCTCCACTGGAGTCAATGGATCATTATCTCCTACTGCTGGAAGAGGAAACTAAGAATAGATGCAGTCAGCAGTTAGAAGTTCTCTAGTCCCAAGCAACTGCTTGCAACACTGGCATCATTAACATCAAGAAAAAACCTGCCCTCATTGTAGATTAATAGCAATATTCCTGTCAAAGCTTCAGAATACCTACAGCAGGGACCTCGGGTGAAATCCAGCCGGCAGTACTTAGTGTTAGCTAAATCCAAGCACTGGTGTTTATTAAGAAGGTTAAACTTTGCAACAAGGACACTGCAGCTTACGCAAGCGATGACTCGCCTTCTCTGACCTTGCTTTGTGGCTGGTGCCACTTGTTTCTCGCCAAAACCACTGAAACTCCAGTGCAAATCCAAAATTGCATGGAAACCCTGGGATCCTGCACTTTCCAGAGCTTGGTGATAATCACACTTTTACAAGGCTGAACATGTGAAAGTCAAGACTAGAGGACAAGGAGAGGAGACATGAGAGAGGAGCAGAGAAAAATTGCTCTGCCCAGTAAAGCAGCCCAGTCTATTTTTTGGACCCTTGCAGTTCATTACTCACAGCTCCTTGGGTGAATGTTTTGGGTTTTTTTCCTATTCAGAATAATTCTCAGATCTCCTACTAATAAACCTCATCAAATAGGAGTACGCTTGTTCAGTTTTCCCCTGGAAAAACTTCAGAGTAATTAGGAAGCAGAAAGAATACATATGGCCAGCCATATAGCTGGAATAATAATCAAGAACAGCAGGAGGGGGGAGGAAAAGAGTCAGACAGCGCTGCCTGCGAGACAGCCTGGGCTGTTTGGAAACTGTGTGCCCAAACAGCATCTGGTCAATTATAAGAAACACATCAAATGAAATTCAAACTCTCTCACAAATGAATTAAGATGAGAGGAAAAGGGAAACATTCGCAAAGAATATAATTGGAATGAATAATTCAGACAGTCCTACCTTACCTCTTCAAAATACTGTACAAATATTGACTCAGACTTGTGATGGTACCCATCCTGCTGATGCCACCATGGAGCGGTACGTTGGGCTTTTGCTCAGGGTTATTCTTGCAGCCTGATGCACAGTGTGCAGCAGAGTAAGACCCTCACCCAGAGTTATTATTTTGCCTAGCATTTTGCATGCTAATTTGCATAGCATACATACAGGGCTTTAAGGTGACTTACTGTCTGAGTGGGAAACATGAGTGCTTCATGCATAAAGCCAGGTGTGTGCAACAGGAGGGAAAGATGCCTCGTGATCCCATGCAGGAAAAAAAATATCCTGTGGTGGTGACCAAGGCTGGAGGGTCTTACCAGGAGTGTGTCCTCTGCGTGCCTGGGTTGGGATCACTGCCTGAGCCCACGCGTCCCTCCTGCTCGCTTGGGAAACCTCTCTCCGTGAAAGCCCGTGGGCATTTATCACCTGCAATATCTGTTAGTTTTGATGGGCAGCATTTAGATACCAAATGGGGTAACTGAAGCCAACAGAGAAGGAAAAGCCTGCATGGAGATACTCTTTAATGAGGTTCTGAGTCATATAACATAGCCGCTTCCGTCTTTCTCCTACCCCCCAGCAGTGTGTCGTTATTCAGGACAGTGTTTCTGTATCTGTTTGAACTCCTGCAAAAACAGAGGCACAAGCTTAAAATCAAACACACACTTGAGCACCATCCTGAACCGGTTCGGTTCTTGCTCAGCACAGAATAATGAGACACCCTGTTATCAAAGAGTAGGCAGAGAACAGAGACACTCAGCAAATAAGTGTTTAGTTATAATATTTCCTCTAGTCCCTGTTTCTCTGTCCCTCCAGGGTCGAGTGCAGAACGACGTCTCCTGCACCGCCAGCCTTATTTCATCTCCTTAAGGGGTGGACACGGACTCTGACAATTATCATGGAAAAGCAGATCTTCAGCACCAGTCTTGAGATTAGTTGTTGACATTTCTCTCCCTTTACCTCTTTGATGTGTGTGGAAAATAAATAAATCTATCTATATATATGTAGATTTAAAGGGAGGTGAGCGGGAGAAGAGGAGCTCAGCTAGAGGACAGCCTGGCGATGCGGAGCAGAGGCCACCACACTCCCCTGGGGTATTAACAGTTTGGTGATGGCTCCTAATGAGAGAGTAACAGCAGTGATGAGCAAGGTGAGATTCACAGAGCCCGTCTGAGTGCAGGAGGCATCAGAAAAATCATTCATCTCACATTTCCCACCGCTTCCCTCCAGCATATGGCTCAGCCGTGAAGTTGTCCCTTACACTGGCATCCGCACGCATGGAGCCAGCACAAACAAAGAGCAAGTACTGCATGTATGGCCTTCCTTAAGGCTCTTTCTTTGTTACCTCCTGCTATTTTCAGTGGTGCAAAAGGGACCACCAGGGCTATTTAGGCTATTTTTGATGTTTGCAGCAGGCTGGATGAGTGTTTGTGTGGTTTGGTAACAGTAGGCAAGTGCAAATCACAGCTCACAAAACCAAAGAGCAACTAAAACAGTCTGATCACTTCAGTCACCTATGCCGTACTTAGGCAAGCAAAGGCAAGAGAAATTCATGAGCAAACATAGCTTGAAAGCCTGGCCCTGCTGAAATCGGTGTCAAACAGCCCAGCTTCAGTAGGTGCAGGATTTCTGTGGAAATAAGGCCCATCTGCTTGCTTAATGACAGCCTCAGGTAGCAACCAGGTGCTTGAAACCCTCCCTCTGAAGGCTGGGGTGGGGAGGTGCTCGTTCAGCCCTGAGTCCTAAGGCAGGTTTCTGACAGGTAACAGCTTTAAAGCCCTGTCTTGGTGCAATGAAGGGATGCCTGAACCCAGGTTCCTAAAATTTTCTCCATTTTGGACCCTCCTCCAAGTCAGCAGAAAGAGAGAATGTATTACTTTATGATGGGTCCATAATTAAGATTTTTTCTTGTTACACGTCCTGCTGGTTTTCAGCCAGCACAGAGATGCCAGAGCCACTCATTGCCTCTAACCATGACTGTCAGGTGCTTTTTTCAGCATTGGTGCTGAACCTTCCCCAGAAAACAGCAGATGTTGCTGATTGTGTCCTCCCAGAGCATCCCTGATCCGCCTGTGGGTTGCTGCCACGTGGCGCTGACAGCATGAAAGTCAAATGGTGCCTTCAAACACAGCATCACTCCCAGGCAAAACCTGCCTCGTGCAGTAGAGTAGCACCAGGTGTGATCTTTCCCTGATAAAACACTGTGGATAAGGATTTGATCTTCCCAAGAACAGGAAAATTCAAAATGTTACTGGAGGAACTACGTACCTAAATCTTTTAATGAGGAAAAAAATTTATCATTACTATTACTATAGCAGACAGGAAGACATCGCCAGACAGTAAATCTGTCGTGGTGGTTATTGCCATTTAATATTGAGTCAATATAAGTAATGTCTTGGAGTCTTTCCACATAAACTGATAAAGCAGCCAGGACATGGGCTGCTCTCCAAGCAGCAAGTAGTTTGAACTTGAGATTTCTGTAATAATTTTTCTCACTCTGTGCTGAGGAGGAAAGGGTAGACTTAAGGGCTAAGGAGAACTGGATTGAAGTCTTGCCTTTGGCTTCCTATGTGACCTTGGGCAAGTCATTTAATCTCTCTGGACTGCTGTACAAGGGAGATCCCACTTCTGCCACCCCAGGTAACTTATTTTGGGTCTCTGGGATACAAGTTGTCTCTTATTATGGTTTGTATTATCCCAGCTTGATCCAAGATCTGGTGCGTGTCTTGGATTTGGAACATTGGAGACATCTGCGAAAAAAATATATATTCCATAAAATTCAGTTCACAAGAATCTTTTAACAGAGACCCTAAGTCTTTAACTAATTCAGAAAAATCTGATGGGGGATCTGGTAATGCCATCGTTTTATTTGGTTGTGCACACAGTCTTGGGAAATTCATCAACATGCCTGGCTCTGGTGTTAGATTCAAACTGCAGCTCATCACTATCGAAAAGCACGGCTCTTGCTGTTGCCATTGAAAGGACTTTTTGCTGTAAATAGTATCCCAAAGTAATTCCCAAGAAAAGACTCTATGCAGAGATCAATTTGCCAGTGGCAGGCCCAAGAGGATTAAATCACAGTACGTCTTCAAAGCATTAGGATGAAAGACAAATGCCCTATGCCCACAGAGGCACCGTGTCTCTACCAAGTCCTCCAGGTCCGGTCACAAACCTGTGCTGGAGAATGGGACCAGGGCTTGGTCCAGAGCAGATGGGGAAGGGTGAAGGGAGATTTTGCAGCCAGGGAACTGTCTCATGCGATGCAGGATGCACGCTGTGACAGCTGGTGGCATGGCCAAGCAAAGCCTTCTGCACCACTCCTCCTCTCTCCTCCCCCCATTCTCCACCACCCCAATAAATCGTACTACTCGCCACAGCCTTGTAGACCCTGGGGAGCCACTTTCTATACTAATACAGGATTAAAAGGAGGAGGGAAGCACCAGTTTTTACTATTAGTGAGCTGTAGGCTTTTCAAACTATGGGTGATTCTGAGCATGGGTGTCAGACACAAGGTCTAAGGTTAGGAAATGAGCCAGACAACTGAGGCAGTCAGTAGCAACAAACAATGCTTAAATACTCTGGCGTGCTGTGGCCCACATCCCCAAGCTCGCTTCTCTTCCTTCCAGCAAAACTCACCTTGATGCTCCAAACCCCACGCAGTCACATGGATGTGGGGTACAGCCACCCTCCCTCCACTCTCCATACTTGTATTTGGTTGACTTCCTTTGCTGTTTTTCCTTCTCTTTTCCCAACTGTGGTCCTCTGTAGACTTAGAAGGACCACAGATGTAGCTTGTTGCTAAAATCACTTGCCTTTGCCAAATATATTACACTCCTGTTCCCTACTTGTGCCTTGTGGCTGGTGGTCACCGACCTGTGGGGTGATGCTGGGATGCTGCACCCAGTCCCAGCCGCCTCCTGCACAGTAACGGGGACATGATTAGACTAAGATTTCTCTTTGTTGCCTTAAGGAATCTTTGCACTTTCTTTTGTTCAACATATATTCCAGCTCGACTCATCAAAGAGCTCTAATGGGGTAAATGTGGCAATACACTTAGATAAAACTGTCCCAAAGGGAAAACAATCTAAATCTTGCTGGTTGGAAAAAGCCTCAGTCAAAGGTTTTTGTCAAGATATTGAATTGATGTAACAGTTTAACAGTTATTTAATATTTATATATTCATGCCTGGCATTCAAATAGGTCAGGAACCTATTGTGCTACATAAGATACAGACACATTCACATGCACAAAGTCTCCAGCATATTTGGAAAGCATCACTGATACCTCCAGACTGTTACTGCAGCCACCAGAACTTGCCTAATAGGAAAAATGGTGTTTGAAGATGTTTCTTAATGCAATGAAAATTCTTTGTGGAAGCGTTCAGATTACACAAACAACTGAGTTTTTTTCTGAAATTCTGTTCTTAAAGGCTTCATTTCAGACAAGGAAGTCTTCTGAATTGGTGGCACTTAACTCCTGTCTCGGTGCAAGCAAGTTCTGTTTTGATTCTGGATCCATCCATGCTGGTAATCAGGGCTCCGGTTCAGGGCTGACCCAGAAATGATGCAAGAGAGTTTGGCAGAGTTTGTATTTCTCCTTTCTCTTCCTTCTGCCCCTCTCTGCCTCCAAACACACATGCTCAGGTTGTTTACATGGCTGCAGGAGGAGTTAGGTGTACAGAGTGCTACAAGCATGGACTCCTGGATCTCCTGATACACCAGAATAATTCTGGGCTCTGAAGAGTTTGACATTAGTATTTCTGCACGTTAATTTAACAGCCCAGACCTTTGTGACCCTTGAATCTGTGGAGACAGAATATGCGCAAAAGGAGCTGTGAGCACGCAAAATCCTGGCAGAGGGGAAAGGGAAAAAGAAGGAAGAAAAAACAACTCCGGCCATAGCTCCGCTCTGCCAGCAGTGCAGCAGATGGTGGAGGGTTACTAGACAGCAGTTCCTTGAGGCTTAGCATAAGCCAAGAAACAATAAAAGAAAGGGGGGGGGAAGAAGATAGAAAAGGGAATTTAAACAGATTGTCATGTCACTGTTCTATTCCTGCCACCTCAGCGGGAAATTAATCACATAATGTCACGTAAAAAAAGCTAGCCCTGAAGGTCCAATGCAAAAATGGCTCTGCCTTGAGGGCATGAGTGAATCAAACCTCAGGGGAGGACAAGGGAAAACAGTGATGGGGGGGAGGGAGGGCAGCACCGGTGGTGCTGGGAGGAGGGCGAGCATTTCATATGGCCAAAACCCAGGTTCAGATCTGTTCCATCGATGTGTCCAATGGCTCTGAGAAGTAGGAGAAAGGTAAAAGAGCTGCAAAGTCAATCTGAAGAGATGCAGCTCCCTGTGAAAGTATTTTTTTGCTCTGGATGGGGACAGCAGCTGGGGGGCTGCAACAGGGCAGGTGGGGAAAGGGGCTTGTTGTCTGGAGGAACTAGCCTGATGGAGCCACGAGTTAGCAACATCTCGGCATTGCAGAGAAGTAAATGGACCGTGCTCTTAATTGCAGATTTACAGCCAAGATGGGTACAGAGGAGTCCATATTTCTTCATAGGAGTTGGATGGCTGTGAAGAGAAGGCTCCCTGGAGAGATATCTAGGATATGGATGGACGTTACCCATAAATACAGTGAAATAAGTTTCCCATTAGACTTAAATCCAGCGAGGCGGCATGAATCACCTTAAACATGCATAACTCTCCCTTATATGTCACCACTGCTGAAGCATTAATTAACCCATAACAACCATCCCTAGACACTCAAAAAGATCTCATTCTTTGCTCTATCTCAGCACAGCTGCTGGAGAAACAAAATAATGGTTTCTGGGTCAAACCACAACCTGTGCATTTGGTGCTGCAAAAAGCTGCAATGAGTCCTCTGCTCTTCGTCTGGGAGGTGACTAAGGACCCATGGGACTACAGGGCCCAGATGAAGGGGTGGATTTCAGGGATCTACTTTGTTCTTTAAGGTACTCATATGCTCAAGTGCTTTGCCTGGCTGATGCTACATCTGATGGCAGAACCTGGTAAGACTGACACCTGCCTGGAATATGGTTATGTTCCTTCTTCATTTATTTGCTTTACACAAATCTACCAAAAAAAAATCATGTTGGCTTGCATTAGATTGCACAGATTGGTTTGAAGTGGGCTTCCGATGAGGGAGAGGCAGCTGAAAGAGCAGAGCAAGACAAATAAAGAAAAGGCACTAAGCAAATAAAAGGGCTATTTAAGGTGACTGCATCCCCAACTGGAGCTCCTAGTATTTGTGTTTGTGCCAGGAGACCTAGAAGCCAAAACCAGAGAAAGGGAACTAAGTGGAAAAGAGAAATTAATCCTCAAGTAACTGAGAACAGGTGCTTCATTTGGGCACTTGGATGTGAATGTGCTGCAGTTGGTTGCTCTATCGACAGGGGAATTCAGTAAGTGAGGCTGGTGCACTGATGACAGAGCTCAAAGAATGAAAACCTGTGTAAATTAACTCCCTTCCACCAGGCTGTGCTTTATTAAAAACCACAAGTTGTCAAGGCAATACCGTGAAGGTCACAGCTCCAGCAGCTTGGGCAAAAAGAACTAAAACCTGAACCTCCTAAATGCCTTGTGTAACTAAAGGGACTTTAGTTGCAACCCTTTGTTTTTCCTTCTGCTGACAGGAGGCTGGTGCCTGCCTGACTTCTGGGATGAAAATGCGTTTGCTCAGATCCCCCAGGCCATGACAAGGGAAGAAGGAAAGGTATGTACAGCTTCCCACACTGCCGAGAGGGTGGTAGAGGAAAGCAAGCCTTGGCTTTGCTTGGTTTGGCTCGGCTCGGCTCGGCTTGGCTCTGGCAGCGTGCTGCACCAGCCGGGACATCTGAACCACTGCTGGAGGTGTTGTAAGGAGCTGCAAGGATGGGCCAACAACAAATTGCTTCCTCTGCTCCCAGTGCAAGGAAGAAGCAGGACAGGAATTGCACCTCTCAGCTAGGTCTCCAAGCAGCAATCCTAAGCAGCATCCTTTTATTTAAGTTTTCAGCTAAAGGTATAGCCTCACCCAAGTGGGTTGTTTCTGTTGAGCTCGGGCCTCTGCGTATCATGCAGAGGGAGCTGGGAAGAGCAGCAGCTGTGGTAGCCCCATGTCACGGCATGGTTGACGTCTGCTGCTGCAAAGTTACAGCATCCTGACTCTATTCGATGCAGGATGATGTTTCAGAAAAGAGTTAAGAGCATCATGTCAAATATAATTATGAGACAATAACAGCCTATTAGTTCCAGTGCCTAATTTTAAACCTCAGACTGTCTAAAAACCCTCAGTCTGCTTTTAGAAGAGCTGTCAGCTCCTCAAGGTATAAATGAGAAGCATAGAGAATGGATAATCTCTGCCTGTCTTAGGGCCAAATACCATCTTCCAGAAAAGGTAAAATTCCCATTTCATCGTTTACTCCTTGAGATTTTTCTTTCTGGCTAAATGTGAGCAATTTCCTCTGGGATGAGCAGTCTAACACAAGGACTTTGACTCTGAGCCATTGCAGTTCCTTTGAAAAGGCAGAGGCACAGGGGAGAAGCACCATGTTTGAGCAGCTCAGCCCACTCCCCAGTTATCCCAAATCTGACCAGTTCCTTCTTCCTTCGAAGCATCGCCTCGCTCCTCTCATCCCTCTGTGCACTACTGCAGCCCGGCTCATGTTCTCTGGATTCAGGTACAGATCAGACTGTTTGCTCTGGAACAGCCTGGGTAATTTGCAGGTCAAATTATCTACAGAGAAAAAGCTAATTGGTTGTGTGGGCATGAGCTGATAGCGAGGTTTTTATTGTTTGAAAGTCTTTAGTTAATTTTATACATATGCAAATAATACCTTTTAATTTTAGAACACTGCTTGGGTAACTGTTATAAATTGCTACACAAAATATCCCCCCCCAACCCTGTGATGTAGAGTTGAATATTGTATCTATGAATGATGCATTAAAAGTAGCCCATATACTGAGTCAGGATATCTTCCACTAATGAAGTCCCTAAAGAAATGCACCACAGACCTGAGCTGAGATATTCTGATGGCTTGGATGTATCAAGAGATAGCTAAAATAGCATTAGATATAAGATCTTGCTAGTAAAATTCACCAAAGAAGCACATAAACATCAAAGAGTCTTAACGCTTAACTGTTATAAAACATTCTTATGTTTGGATTGATAAGAAAGTAGGGTAGTGCCCTAGATGCATAGCTATGAGAAGTAGTATGGCTCTTTTAAACTGCTGTGGTGACTTATTCTTATAGAATTAGAAATATTTTGAAATTAATTAACTTTTGCCTTACAAAAATATATCACTTTTTAATTTGCAAATCTACAGTGCGTGGTCATAATGTGCTTGCTTTTTCACTGTTGATCAAATACAAACACTAATAACGCTCAAAGGTTGCATATCAAATTGAACTAAAAAGTATCTGATGTCAGCTCTCAAAATACTCCTGGCTACCTGTTATGGTATCTGTCAGCTCTGCTCATGAAATGAAACAAGCTAATTCTTTATCACATCAGACCTTATCTTTTGAAAATGGACACTGTCACAGACCATTCCACATGATGAAATCATAAGTTCCTATCTTCATTTTTTATCATGAAATAATTATAATATTTCATTTCTGCAGCCTGAGTCATAAACAATGATAAAAAGCTAGTAATTCAATTAGAAAGCAGATTCTTTTTCTAATGAGCGGCTATATATTGTGATACGGTATTCATGTATAGTGCTAAAAAGTAAATGTTTGCAGGCTTGCCAGCAACTTCTCTGAGCTCCTTTGAAAATACTGACTTTTTGGTGCTTGGCCTTGAACTGCTGACTTGTGGGCTGCTGCTCTGCAGGGCGCTGAAGGTTACATATGCAAGTCACATTTGGTAACTGCAAATTAGGTGATTATGAAAACACATTTCAGTAGCAACCCTCTCTCTCCGGGTGCTTTCTGAAATTCACCTCCATGTCGCAGGTGGCGAAAGCATTGGAGTACCTCCATACCATCTCTTGGGGAAGCCACATGCCACCACGCAGTGAGGAGCCAAGCCTTGTCTTCTGCCTGCCCTCTGACCCTTCCCCCCAAGGAGCAACGCAATCTGTGCTCTTGTATCGCTGCTCCAAGTATGCCTTCTCCCCAAAAAACATATCCTGCATCAATGTTTCATGGACGTGCCAGGCAAACCACCGCAGGAACACTTCTCTGTCTCAGTGCCGCAGAGCCCCTGTCGCTGTGCTTTAGCACATGGCGCTTGAAAACAAAGTTATCAGAATAAACCTTTTAGCTATAAATTGCAGGTATTAAAGATCCATGTGATAATTGTCTTATCTGGCTCCAAACGTGCTTATGATGCTGAGAGAGAACAAATTGGATTATGCCTGAAACAGGCTCTGCCATTTTCATAAATTACCTGGGAAAGCAGCAAGGGCTCAGAAATGCAGGCACCTTGCTTTTGACGGACTGTGATTTTGTTGAAGGATCTTGTGGAAGGGAACAAGCAGACAAACAAGCTGAGATAGGTCTTTTTAGAAGGAAGGGATGGAGAGTTAAAAACCATGAACCAAGGGCAAAAAGCCATATAAAACCAGCAAAGCTACAACAGAAGAATGGGGGGAATATTATATTAAATATCCGCAAACCAGGACAATTTGGGGGGGTATGACTATCGGAGAAGAACAGATCTGTGTCCCCAACTCCCATCATGTGGAGCCTTCAGATCCAACTATTTTTCTCTCCCTGTTCCTTTGTAGTTTGCTGTTTGCTCTTGGAGTTTGCAGCAAGAGGCAGTGGCCGCTTGGCCCCGTGCAGCCCAGCATCAGTGCTTGCAACCCGGCTTTGCTGGCAACATCTTCCTCTCATGTCCAGCACAATTAAAACACTTTTTTTATAGTGTTGGCAAATTTTTCAAAGAACATGTCATTAGTCTTCCACATGAGGTGGACATTTCTGGCTGGGGAACTGTGTGAAGCGGTGAAAGCTCTACCATAATCTCACTTCCAGCTTAACCTAAAATTGCAGTATGCTTCCACAGCGTACCATCTTCCATTTAAATGTACATCAGGGCTGTTGTTCAGGCTGGGAAAAGGCGTGGGGGGAGCTTAATCAGAACAGCTTCGTTACCCCACACTGAGTGGGTCAGAGATCCAAACCCAACGCAGAATGATGCTGGTACTCATAAGGACTACTCTCGTCTTCAGCTGCATGGCACCACTGGGGACCATTGCTTTTGCTCCCAGTCCCCTGAAAGTCACTGGAAGCCAAATATTTCACTGTGTTTCTTCAGCCTGGAGTGACTTGGTTGCTTTGTCCTGGTCACATTGGCTAAATGATGACTCTGACAGAAGCCAACATCCAGAAGCAGCACCATTAGCATTATTAAAAATATTATACCCAGTCTGTGCCTTGGTGGCACAAAGGAGTTGCATAGGACATATGTTCTTTTGCATACATTATTCTAGCTGGTTAGAAGCAACTGGGAAGAAAAGTGACGGAAGATCTGAATGGTGTTTTAAACTAGGGAAGCTCTTTCAAAATACAGTAAGGAATGTAAAATAGCTGTAACAAATGTGAAAGGTTTTTGGGCTCTGGTATACATTAAATCTTGAAAGTGTTTGGTTAGTGGTAGCTGCTATATTGCCAACATATACGATTTTTTCATTCCTCTGTCTTTCTTTCACTCTCACCCCTCTCTTTGAAGAAGAAAGGCTAAAATATTTATCTCAGAACAGGCTTCTGAATTCATAAAATATGTTTTAAGTTATTTCTCCACTTCCATCAGCTCTTTGTAAAACCTGCTTGGTAAGCTCTTTGGAGATCCTAACTGGATTTTCCTCTTGTTGGTTTGCTCACAGTGCTCATTGTTGAAAATTATTGGTACTAAGAAAAACCCACAAGCTTTTAGAAAGAGAAGCTTAGAGAGGAAACTCAGACAGAACCAGGAATGGGTTAGCATTAAGGAATATACTGAAAAAAGTAACAAGGTTCCTACAGCAGCAAGCCGTGATCTTCAGGTGGGAAACCAGCTCTCACAAAGCTCACAGTGGCGCTGGGGCACCGTGCGGCTGGGTCTGTCCCAGAGATAGGTCTTACGAGCTGAGATCAGGAGAAGCCCTTTGCAACTGTCTTGGGAAGCCTATGACCGAGGTGGCCCATTTCCAAGGAACACCTATTTGCTGCAAAATACTCTTTGTTTGTCCCATAATTACAAACATCCCTTCCCTAGAAAGCGTTGTCAGGTCAGGCTGGTCTCCTGGTATCGAGCCTGCAGTAGCCAGAAGCTGTGGGATGAGGGATGACCGGGCTGATGCCTCTTTCTCCTGCTCGTGCTCCTACTTGTGAGAAGGGAAGCCAGGCTAATACATGATACTGAAATTTTACTGTCTTCAAGGCTGATCCTCCTAAGGCCAACTGCCTTCATTTTTAGGGCAGTAAATTGCTGGCAGCACAGAATAAAGAGACTGAACTTTCTTTATTAGTCTGAATTTTCTTTATGGGTCTGCCAAAGAGCTGGGTTTTTTCCGTTCAGTTCTGGCTCTCTTTCGTGCTCCCTCCCTATTTTCTGCTGATTTTTCTCTGCCTGCAAACATAACTAAAGACCTTGAAAATTAGCGTGGGGCTTGTTTCTCCCTGTCACCTACCTACTTACTCTAGACAAAGTTGTTGGCATCTGGTAGCAGTGTAACTGCCATTGAGCAGCTGAGCAAATACATGATTTATTGTTGGTTGTTCCCAGTTAGGAGAGAAATGAACATCAGAGCCTCATACCTTTGCAGGAACCCTGTTTATGTATTAGGAATATATATGAAAAAGACTCATTTTCCAGACAAGAAAACCAAAGAAAGAAGGGTTCGTTCCTATTCACAGCACCCAAACTGACCCAACAGTCATCTCTGAAACCTTCATTCCAGGCTGTCCTGCAGCCTTGCTTGGGCTGTCACCTCTAAGATATCTGCTGCTCCTCTTTTCCTCTTTCTCATACACTTAAAACACCCCTTCCTCATCACACACACCAATCCATATTCAAAACAATATTAGGAAAACCCCTTTTTCCACATCATTCATGTTCTCAAGTGCTTTGGCATCTGTCTGTCTTGTGGTAGTGCTGTCTAGTTGTATTTTGGGGAGGGCTCCACGTTGACAAGTTGCTTCCAATCCAATCCAGTGGGAGAACAAGACCAAAGGAAATAGGCCATGGAGATGAAGTGAGCAGTTAAAGGAGAGAAAACCAGCAAGGAGAGGGTGCGCTGGTTAAATCTTTGCACGTTTCCCCATCCATTCCCCCTAAGGCAACATCTTTTTTGTGGTCTTTGCTCCTACACAAGCCCACACATCATTATAGTTGTTTACATACCATCACTAGCAATAATAATAATAGCTAAGTAATAATTCTTCATTTGAATGTGATGAACGGCTGCATCTCTCAGTAAAAATAAATACATGGGGAAAGGGAAAATACATCATTGTTACTAGCAAATGAGGCATAGTGCAAGAAATTAAAATATCTGGCTTATGGAAAAGCAGGGAAAAACAACTTTGCAAGGAAGTCTTAAACCAACAGGCATAAGGATCATTTATCGAACATAAGAGAAATTAATAGGGAAAAAGGATAATTAAGAGAGATATAAATGTTTGCTGTAGTTCTGTATAAGTGAGTACCAGCAGGCATAAAATTAGAGCTCAAATAAGAACATAGATTACAGTTTCATACTTCAGCTGACACGCTCAATTTGTACAAGTTTTTCTTTTAATTTCTATGTTTTTAAAGGATAAAATGCATTCCATCAGGAGAGACCCCATAAGTTCCCAAACACTTAAATGCCTAGCTCCAGAATACAGTGGGTGAAGTTAAATTTTCCCTTTCCGAGCAGCACGAAGACTTAGGCAGCTCTCTGCCCTGAGCTCTGAGGCAGCCACGGTCCTGCCGAACTTGGAGGGCTGGGTCAGCACCCCGGCAGCTGAGGGCTGCCACCCTCCCAGCCCATGCAAATACGCTCCATAGGGCACCAGGCTTCCTCTACCAGCAATTTCTTTACCATCTGTGGAGCAAGCAAAGGGAGAAGACAGAGGAAAGCACCCCACTCTACGGATGCTCCATAGTGTCCCTGTATGCAGGGCATCTGCAGCACCCTACCTGCTGGCCAGGTTTCCCCCTCTCTATCACAGTGTCCTTCAGCAACCCTGCTGAGCCAGGTAAAGCCTAGGATTTCAGGGGTTAATGCCTTGTCAAGGTTCAAAGGCAGTTCAGGGAAATGCTACCAGCTGAGCGCTAATAAGGCAAAGCTGAGCCTGCTCAAGCTCAAGGCTTTAGAAGGAAAGGGAGGTGAGGAGGCTGTTTGCTTGTGAGGTAGGAAGAGAAGAGAAGAGGGTGGCGAAGAGACATGCTATGTTATGCTGCTCTTAATGCTTTTCAACATTTTGCTTCTGCAATTTCAGGCTTGTCAGGTCCATGCAGCAGATGCTGTGGCCAAACTGGCACCTCTCTGCTTTTGGCAAAGAAGCCTTTGCTCAGACCCTGCTGCAGGGATGGTGGCTCCTGCTTTCATCTCTCTGGGCTGTGCTGGTCTCCTCCTTTTCCTCCTGCAAAAGCAATTGTGCTGTACTGGGGCTGGGATGGGTGCTGGGCAAAGGGGGATTGAACTGTTAGGGCTTTTCAGTGCTCTAGGCATCTAGAAAGTCAAATTATTCTCTGGTGGGATCAGGCTCTTGTTTTCAGTCCTCATAGGTTTGAGTTTTATTTGGTGATACATCAGTGAGAATTTAGCTCTCCCTCTGAAGCTGGAGTATCTGGATTCATGACTTTGACAGAGCTTTTTGTGCCAGCAAGGGGGTGAATAGATTGGAAATATTAATTTAATAGCACTCTAAAGCAGCTTGTCCACAAACTGCGGCATATCCAGAATATGTAGCAGTGAGGGGGCATAAAGTTTCAACCCTTTTATTTTTTTTTTTTATAAATTACTTACAAACTCATGCTGAAAAACTCTCACGTTTGTGCTCTCTAGTATAAATATGTCAATATCAAAATCATGCTGTTATTATACTTCTAACTATTTTTCTATAAAGAGGCTGCATGATAACTCTACCAGCATCTGTCTTGAATAGCTGGGTTTTAGCTCAGCAGAAAGCAAGGACACAAGACCTGTTTCATCGAAGGGACTCTATATTTCTGTTTCAACTCTTTCTTTCTCTCCTGAACTGTTCACAAATGGCAATTTAGTCCCTGGTCTTTGTCAATATGTTCCAGCCACAAAGCCTTCAAAGATGGCCAGAAGTGCTGCTTTCATTTTCCTGTAAGCTCTTTTGCCACTCCACTAGAGATGAACTATATTGTTTAAAACAAAAATTCAGGAACGAGTCAGAGGCGTGAAAGCAAGTAAAAGCAATTAGGAGCTGCTACTCATCTTTGGTGTTCAGGGAATTGTTCAGTATTTCTGCAACTACTCCAGGCCCTGCTTGTCCTGAATGTGGGGCTGGCCTGGTGGCAAGGCAGACCACCAATCTGTCTCTATTCACAGCAACATGGAAAAATAAATTCAAGGACTATGGAGTGAATTTTAAGTAAATGTTACAATAAGCTAACTTCTACAGATGTCCATATTTAAGCAAGAAAGCTAGAGAGTTAACTGTTTTTCAGGACTGTGTGTCATTAACTGCTTTACTATTACTATTATCAGGTGTGTGTGTATATCCATGCTGGAGAAAGGCTCAGATTTCTGCATTGTGGTGAACAGTGGTAGAGGAAAAGAATCAACATCTATATTTAATGACTCTACATCATATCCTTATAACTCTTTTTCTGAATTCAACTGCTTTGACTTTAGTTTCCCTTTATATTTGCGGGTGAAAAGTCTCTCGATATGCCCAGAATTAATCATGAGCCCAGAGTATGTTATTTCAATTTTGCAGAGATCCAGACCGTGCACATTCATTAAAATTTAGTTCAACTTTTATTTTTATTTCCTAATGATTAATGTTGCCCTTGGCACAGAGAACTGGGGAAAGGTCTGTTTACCCCTGTAGTAACGGAAAGGCTGGGATCTTGCTCTCCTGGCGTCCTGTATCATATGCTGATTTCTGACTGAAAACTTTTTTACTAGAACAACACACGAGAAGCTGGACACTATGGTTTCTTAACAAAGTGGAGGCATTGGAGTAGAAAGATGAAGATTTTTTAGTTTAACTACGAGAGGAAATATGTAGTATGGGGAACCTAAGCTCTGCAATAAAAACAGAGGAGCACAGAGTTCAGCGATTTTATTAAAAAGAAATAAAAACAGAGACTGGGACCTTCATCTTTCAGGAAGTAGAAAAGACTCCTGTTAAGGGGTGGAATTTGCCACAGGTGTCTTATAAAAGGAGATGGGACACAGTTCCAGGTGGGAAAACAGCACGTTAGCTCCAGTCTCTCACATGCTGTGACACCAGCTGTCCCGTATAACGTGGGATTTTCTGTAGCACATTCACAAATCCTGCATCCCCTATTAAAATAGTATTACTTGGACAAAGGTTTCAGCAGAAGCAATGTGCAGAAGCAGTTCCAGTCTGCTATGTACAGCTGGCAGTAGGCAATGTTACTCTCTAAAACACTCACTGGACGGTAGAGCACATAGGACTCCCCATCATCACCCCTGCTCCTCCTCAGCTCATGTGCCCTCCTGCCTGGGGTCTCTCCCCTCCTTCCTGGCTCTCACAGTGTCATATTTATCGGTGGTATATCCCACATTTTACAGACTTTAAATCTAGCAACGCTGTTCTGACTGCAGTCAAAGGAGTTGCAAAACCACATAATTTCTACTGCATCTTACTCCAATCACTGTATCTCAAAAACACCCCATCATTTCCTCCCCAGCTTCACGTGGCAGAAGTTGCTGTGAGATTAAAGAAGACACAGAGATTCAACCTTGGGAAATAAAATGGTTGGGCCATCTTAATTTTCTCCAAGGACTTTATAACCTCAAATTCAAATGTGACTTAGAAAAGGTCACAGAAGAGAGAAAGCCTAGGAGAGAAAGGGGGTTGCAATTAGGAGCATGTAACTGGAATAATTCTTCAATTTCCATGCATGATGAAATGAATCTGTCCTGGCAGAGCTAGCACGAAGAGAGGATATGGTGCACTACGTGTTCGTGAAATGTTTGTATCATCCAGGAGGAAAGACAAAGCTATTCGTGTAGCAGCATGTTGGCAATGCTTCCACATTAGATCTGTTCCCTAAAAATGGTTGGGTGTGTGGATGTGCCAGGCTCCAGATGGTGGATTCACATCCATATTAGGAAAAATTAGGTTTAGACCTCAATGGGGTGTTAATTTTTAAGCAAGTTTAGAACAGCTCAGAGCTAAGAATAGTCTACAGCTGAGAGTCTGGCAGTAATCTAAGGTAAAGAGAAAATGTGTAGACACTTTCTTGAAACAACTGCACCATGAGTGCCAGCGCTAATTAAATACTGAAGAAGTGCTGGACACATCCCCTGTTTTGGATGCTGTTGAAAAGACGGGAAAGAATATCAGCTGAGAATGTGCATCCACACCGTGCAGGACAAAGGTCCTTCAAGAATGCTGTAAGTAAAGTTGGTCCCACCTTGAAGATGGATGAGAGCCTCTGAGATATTACCATTCCTATTTTCCTAAGTTGCATGAAGATGCCCAGAAATGGCACCTATTTGACCATTGGGTGCAGAGGTCATTTAAGGGCAACTGTTTGCCCCTTTCCAATGCCCACAGGCATGGAAACCCACAAGGCTCAAAGCTTGAGGAGATGGTGGCAGTCAGAACGAATCATCGTGAATAATTATCTTTTCAGGAACATGATCCACCAAGCTGAGGGAGTTTTTGTCCTCCTTGCAGTGGTCGGCAGCTGTGGGGTTCCCAGGGCTCCTCTGTGCTCAGCGGTATCAGAACAAGCACTTTGGGATTTCCTGCTGTGCTAAGACAATTGCACGTGACCAGTCTTGAGTTGTTTGCTGGTTTCAGGTTTTTTTAGATTTGAAGCCTTTTCAAATCTAACTTCTGAAATATGAACCTTTTTTTGCTCATTGAGTCCAGGCTGTACCTGCTTTTATAATTTCTGAGAGCTCATTTGTACTCTTGTAAGGTGTTGTATCCAATTCCTATCAGTTGAAAGATTATCTCTGGGAACTGTTTACTCTCTGCCAGTGGATCCTAAGGTGTATGATCAGTTCAGTCATGAACGAGAAACTGTAATAAATGGAGAACTTCTTCCACTGACCCACTCTATCCTGTTGATGTAGCACTCTTACAGGTTTGCTAAGGTGCTCGGATATTAATGTAGCCAGAAGGAAACAGAGTGCATAGACTCTGGCCTAACCATTCATTTTGGTGTAAAGAGTATGCAGGAACAGTAGTTAGGGTGACAACCTGTGATTTAGGAAAGCTGTGTTCAATTCCCTGCTTCATCATGTGTGATGTTGCACCTCTGTGCCATGGCTTCAGATCTATACAATGGGACAACTGTATTTTCCTACTTCATGTGGTTCTTGGGAGAATAAATGTCTTTAAAACTGTAAAGTGTTCAGTTAACCTGACAATGAGATCATATATGTGTACCACATAGATATGGCAGAATCCAATGAAGGTGGTTTTGAAATAATATTAACATTGATTTTCTTGATTTTGATTATATGAGAAGAGACTGTTCTGCATCTGTATTTCAGGCTATTAATCGTCTTGCTGATCCATCCGTCGTTCAGGATGTTCCCTGGCCCTGAAAACCCAAAAGAGCTTTGTCATGAACTGTGTAGTAGAATAAATATTTCTTCCATTTGACAGAACTCCTGGATCTGACATTTTCTTAAGTATCTTATATTTTCTCCTAAACTAACAGAAGTTAATAGAATACAGTGATGATTTTTACAAGGTGTCCTGTAGCTCAGAGGAATAGCTTGCAGATTTGAACTTTGCTTGTCTTTCTAGATGTCTTGCCTGGACTCTAGAGATACACCAATTCCAATGATTAAGAAGTTCTGTTAGTATCAGCACTATTCAGAGTTTTGGCTGCTTTATCTCTGTCTTGCTTTTAGTCCCAGCTGAAATCAAGAATTAGAAAAGCAAATTGAATGAGAATGAGTGTTATTAATTAAAAGAGAAAGTTAAAAAATTATCCAAACTTTTTTGGTGTCTCAAAAAATAATATTCAGGTATGTGATGTCTCAAGCTTCTTGAACAAGTTGATGTCTATTCCTTCTTTATCTGAGTCCATTCAAGCATACCACACAGTTGATATGGGCCCCATGTAGCTTTATCTGAATCAGTTCTCCCAGAGTCTTAAACTATATAATTAAGCTCTTTTTAGTGACTGGAAAACTGCCACTAAATTTGAAATCTGTCATGGTAATTTCAAGGCTAAAGGAATTAAATTTAACAAGAGATATTATTCCTAATTATTACCCTATCTCCAGCCTTTCACACTTGCCTAAATTCTTACAAGTTTTGTCCCTTCCATAGCTACCTGATTATCAGAATTTTAATTAAGGCTAATCAGGATGTCTGAACCATGACTGCCCATAGATTACTCTCTTTGACTTAATAGTAGGTGTTCATCTCAAAGCTTCATTGTGTTTGTTACTTGGGGTGACACAGCTGTCATGGGTTCCAGTTTTTATATAGCTTTTTCTGAAGTTATATGAATTGAATGAACTGAATTTAATTTGTAATTTCAGAGTAGATTACCACTTTTCTGTATTGTGGCAGACTTGCAACAGTCTAAATCCTTTTTGGAACCATTTGCTGTTGCCACTGATACCATATTTAGATGCTGGGTCTGATTTTTATCCCAGAGAAGTATAGATGAACTGCTTATACTGGCTACTTTTTTGTTTATACTGGCTACTTTTTTGTTGGTAATTTAGGTTATTGACTTCAGCGAATATCTTCATTGATTCCCTGTAATTGCTGGCGTCGTGAGGTATATAATAAGGTCCTCTAGAGTTCTTCTTAATAGGATGAGTATTATTGCAAAGGATAAATTCACATATGTGAAGAAGAGAGGGAGATCTATGCATCTGTCCTTCAAAGGAAGAATGTCCATTAAAGAACAGTGGTTACACGTCACTGCGCTCTCAAAGTATAGGAAAGGAAAGGTTGGTTGGGAGAAATTGTTCACCAACTTACTCCCATTTATGAAATTGTTGTCTACCCTTAGTTTTCCTGTGGCAAATGTTTGATTTTAGAGCCATTGTTTTCTCTTTAGTTTCCTTTTCATTTTCAGTAAATGATGCAGTTTACAGAAGAACATGACAACAGCTATACTGGTTCAGACCATGGTTCCCATTAGCTGACTGTCTCCAGGAATAACCAAGAACAGACTCCCAAGGCACAGGGCGAGGACATCGCAGCAAATACCTGTACTTTCCCAACATGTTCTCCTAGCTCTTCGTAGTCTGAAGACCAGTGACTTTCTGAGCTGGAGATCCAGTGTACTGGTCTTCAACAGCCTAAAATACATTTTCTTGCCTGAATTTGTCTAGATAGGTTGTTGCAAAGATGGGATCTTGCAAAGTGTTGATTCATAAAGATTTTTGAAAGCAGTATTGAAAATGGGTGTTTTTTTGCAAAAGAGGGGTATGCTAAGACAAGTCTGTGTAGCAGGACAGGATGGCCGGGTCACTGTGCCACGTCAGGGGTGATGTTTTCTACAGGCTGTAATGGGCAGCTCTGTGCTGTGACTGCTCTTTGTTAGCGTTACTCAGGGAAACACCAAACCTATCGCCAACAAAATATATTATCAGACGTTGAACAAGAAAGCAATTATGGTACCAGATGGCCATGAACAGGTAGAAAAAAACAAGCCCAAGGTTTCTTCTGCATCTCATCTTGTGGGCTGATGTTCAGATAAGACGAAAACATCATAACTTTCAAGTGATTAACTGTGAAACACTGGAAGTAAGGCACTTGAATTTGTTCTCAAATACAACCTTAAATACTTTCAACCAGGCACTCCTTTTTGAATAGCACAGCCTTCTGTGACACCACGGAGAATTTTTATGTGCAGACTTAATTGAAACAGTCTTATTTATAGTGGTGAATATTTGTTCTTGTTAAAGGTGATTCTGAGGGAGGCTAAAAAATGTTCTCTCTTTCCTTTGCATCAGCTAACAATCTGGAAAACAAATATACTACCATTCCCTGGGAACTCGATCTTGCTATGCTGGGTTATACTGGACAAAAGTTGTATTTCACCTTCCATTTCTTTATTATTCACATCTTTCCAGTGCCTGAAGTTCCTACCATGATGCATCAGGTAGAGACGCAACGGGCAGTCTGTGTCCCAGAGCTGGCAATTTAAGCCTGAGATGAGAGACAACAGATGGAGCCAGAGAGACAAAGAAGTACAAGGGGATAATTAGACCAAATCTATCAATGCAACTGGCCATGGTCTTCGTGCACTAACGTTGCAGCAGAAGAGTGTTTAAGGAGAGTCTTGTGAGGTGCATGTGACATACTATGCTAAAATGTTACCTTTGATACTAAGAAAGATAATTTTAATCAGAGAATTTGACTACAGAGAGAGTCATTTTTGTCACCGATCAGTAGTTGTTCTTTACGGTACTTAGTTCTCAGTTTAGCTATCCATGGTTTATCAGGCTAAAGACTGGCTTACCACACGTCAAAGGAGACACCAGCCCTTCGCGCAGCTGTAACACAACGTGGAGTTGCAGTTTGTCACAGGATGAGGTATCACAGCATGGACAAATGAACGGTCCGAAGCTGCAAGCTGACTGTGACTGGTTGTGTGTTTTTTCTTCTGCAGTGATGAAGTTTCTTCATCATTTAAGTTGTCAGAAACAACCAGGATACACGGCAGCATCCTTTAACTCGGTTCTTTTACATAACTGAATGCAACATTGCACTGCAGTGAGGGATTTGGGGAATCTGAGCCTGTCCTAGGCGCTTATTGCCTCCTTTCTCAGCCAAGGAGAGAGGAGTGATACTGGCATACAGAGTTGATGAATACTGAGATTTCATGGGCCACTGCTCCCGTGAGCTGCCTGAAGACTTAAGCTGTGTTGCCTGGAAAAAGTTCTTCACCGGGGTTATCCCTGCATGGGGGTCCCCAGCTCCTGCTTAGGGAGGACTCTGGGCAAAATGAGTAATAAAGGATGAAAAATGATCTCAGTCAGCACTCTTCTCTAATGACTCTTGGCAAGTGATCTCAGTCTGCCTCATAGACATGTACTGAACCCAGCCTCCATTCTCAACAAAAGCCTTTTAATAATAAATATTATCAAACCAGGAAAAGTGGAATACAATGAAACCCGAAGCCTAATGCTGGGAAATGGCTGTCAACTTCCAAGTCTTTTTTGGGGTATCCAATCCTGCTAGTTCTTCCGTGAAACAAAGAGGTGCAGGGCTTTCATCTATAGATGCCATTTTCTGGCTACAGTGACCTGGGCCTGGGTAATTTGATGGGGACAATCTTTAGGGAGCACCAAAATGTGTTGCTCCTACCTCAAAGCAGAGAGCTCATCCAAAAATCAGGCCAGTATGAGGACTCAACGACAGTTCATTGCGTAGGTGGCCTTTCCTGACTCGTCCTGAGCAATGGTCAGAGTGCTGTTACAAGCATTGATCCACCCCAGCAGTTTCTAACTTTTGGAAATTATATCAAGCTCTGACAGAAGCAACTCCGGAAAGTCACAAACAGATCAACAATGGAATGAAAGACCTCTGAACGGTAAAAAAAAGCCTTACTCACACCTTCTCTCTCTCCTTCGAAAAGTGCATCCCTATGCGAGGTTTTGCAATTACTTCCCATTAGCCATTGACAATAAAGGGAGAGAAGGCAGAAATTGGGAGCATGAATCATATCCCAATTTAGCCTGTCTCTTCTGCTAATAAAAAAGCGTATGCTTCTCAGATACTCCTCTGCACTAAGACTAAGAAGGAAGGCGGCAGAGGGAAAGCTGAACCATGCAGACTTTTACAGTGAAGCAGTTTCTATTTTCCTTTCAACAAGAGAATAATAAATTAGAAAATTTTCTTCTTAGAACTGTCTTCATCTTGTACCAGGTATGTGCCTAAACTAGTTCCCCATATCCAAACGCGTGGGAGGAAAGCCTGGTTTCTGGCTAAGTGTCTGCACATCTGGGGTTAACTGTGCGGCTCTGATGTAGATTGTGTGTGCTTGAGCAATCTTTATGTAATAATCTGCATTTCACAGCTGAGGAAATAAAAGTACCCTGACACAGTTCATGGAAGGGGCTGTATGAGACCATTGCAGTAGGAGAGAACTCGCCTGTGTGACCTGCAAGATCCTTCTAGCCCTGAATTTTTGAACTCATAGGCTTGACAAAAGCATTAATATTTTCAAGTGCTTCAGGCACTATAATGATGGAATAAGTTGACAGAACAAAAGGACTTCTTTAAACAGACAATAAGGATCTAAGAATCAAAACAACACCGGCTCCAAATATTCTTCTTCTTGAAGCAACGGAGGTAATGCGGATTAGGATTAGGTTGTTGTAATGCTCAACTGACAGTATAAAGGCGAGGCTTGTAAGAACACGCAGATATCTTTCAAGTAGATCATATAAAAAACACCAGTGACGATATCCTAGACAGGAATAAAGTAACCCAGCTAACCCTGTTATGGGTGTGCGCACACTGAAATAATGTGGGGGGTTTTAATTATTGAAATAATAAGGCTGTGGGCACATTGAAATAATCCAAATTATTTCTTTTGAAAAAACATATTTTTATTCTGTTGCAGTGTTTTGTTTAAGCTTTCTGTAGAGCTGTACTATATTCAGAGTGAAATGCTCTTTTTTTTTCCCTGCATAAGATCCTCACAAATACCACCTGGTTAAATTATAAAACGCTATATTTAGTTTACAGAGAGTTGCAGAATTTAAACAGGCCAAGCCTATTCACAGAAAGAATCAGATATCAGTGAAAACAAATGTGTAGTATCAAAACACAGATTAAATATTGATGACTTCTCAAATTCCACACGGTAGTAAAGCAACCTTTGGTACTCAGACAGCATAACAACGAGGCCACTTAGAAACCACTTTGCAGAAACTCAGTGGAGATCTGTTGCGCTGCAAAGATCTTAAAATGTGCGAGCTAGCTGTTGCACTATTGTATGTTGTTACAGCTTTTCAGGAGAGAAAGAAAAACAGGGCAGTAGATAGCATGCTCTTTAAACTGTTTCTTTTCTATTACGCTGCTACTAATGTGTTAGTAGAAGGAGAAACTCTCATTTGAGTAAGTGCTAAAAATGAGACTCCGGAAAAATGCATTGCGGTCCATTTCATTGCTTTACAAACCCCAAAGTCTACCAAAAGATGCAGTCAGTGGTGTGTTGTGAACTGCCTGGGAAGAAGGTAATGAATCTAGAAAGTCATTATTCCCTGTCTTTCCAGTGAGGCTAGCTGAGGACCTGGCGATGCCCTGCCTGATATGACTACAAAGAAGCAGCAGGGTTTGCCTATAACAAGTAACGAAACTTAAATGAGTTCTGGTGTATAATTAGCATTGTTTTGTGAAAGTGCTCATACTGCTCCTGGCAGGTCAAAAAAGTCCCTCTCTTCCAAGAGTGACACAAATAGGCAAACTAAAACTGAGGTTTGGGATAGCATTTTTCCCTCTCTGCAGCTTCTCCTATGCTGAAAATATACAGAAGTGGAAGTAAGTTGAAAAGTTCAGTTTCTGAGTATTGAAAGTCCAGCCCTGTCCTGGTGTTCTCCAGTTGTCACCATCAGCCACAAAACCAGCTGCTATTAAGGAAGTGAAGCTGTGGTGTCTTCTCCACGGGGTTTTTCTCTTTGCTGGAAAACTTCCCTTGGACTCCATCTGTCTTTGGGTCAGACCTCCCTGGACTCCCAAAGGCTCCTGGAAGCTTGGAAAGGAAATAACAACAGGAATGAGCCTTTCTGAGCTGACGGAAGAGTCGTTTGGTAACGGCGGGCTAATAACAAGCAGAACAATTCAGATTAGAAGTCTGCAAATCCACTTGACTAACTCAGCTCAGGCCAGCAGCACCAGATAATGAAAGTTATTATATGAAATACAGCCCTTATTTTAGAAGTTAATACTCATCTTTATCTCCTTCAAGTTCTTTCTCTGAAAACTACAAATGCTCTATCCTTCCCAGAGCCTTTTCAGGCCTGCTGCATGGAGTGTATAATGTGCCAATATTTAAGATTTTGTTCAATTTTATACTCGAAAGGCTGAGTCCTCGGCTCTAATCTGCTAATGCCTGCTGCTTCTGGAGGTCAGACCATGCAACGAGGTCTGAGGTGAGACACCAGCAAAAGCTTTCTGGCCATTTGGGTAACTGAGTGCTGGCACTGATTGCCCAGGGAGATTTTTAGGAAAGGGTTTGAGAAATTTTTTTTGGAGTAGTTTCGGTAGACTTGCTTCTGCCGCGGGGCAGCCTGCTGGACTAGATGACCTCTGATGAGACCCATCCCCTTTTCCATCATTCACCTTTTCTTTCTTGCCTTGGTCATGGTGGCTTAGTGTTTTCTGCTTTTCATCCATGCCAGTTTTTAGAAACAAGTATCTGATACCGCAGTGCCTTTGGGAATCCCCCCTCGCTGCATCAGTGGTCCTGCAGCCCTTCAGACCAGGCAGACACATGGTTCATCCTGCCCTGGAGAACAACTTGTCCTCTTTACAACCAAGAGGAAACAGTGTAAGCTGAGGGGGTGAAACAAATCACATCTTTCTCTCTATTTAAAAATTGTACAAGAATTCCCATACTATCTTATTAACAGATAAAAGCTAATATTATCACTTGTCATGAGAAAAGAGGAGGAGGACTGGAACATGATCCCCTGGGAAACGCAATACAAGAACCTGCATCACATGAGCTGTTAGACAGGTGGATCCAACAGACTAGTTTATTTCCTTTTTTTAATGAATTTCAGTGGATAGCTAAATTAAACCCCACAGTGAGATCCCTGCTGAATGCAGCCATTTTCAGATCTTTCAGAGTTACTCATTTCAGCCTTAAGTTGTATAGAAGCTACTTTTAAAACAGAGATTGCTGCTTCTGGAAGCGCTACAGAAACTTGCCTCAGGCAGGTGCTCTCTCTTCCAGTCCTCAGCAACTGCCACAGCTCACTGCAGCTCCCTCACCTGAAGTGAGAAAGGACAAAATTTGTTTGACTGGAGAACATCCATCCCACAAAAAAGGGAGTTTAATATTCACTGAGTGCCATCCATCAGCTCGGAAGTTCCCACTTTTGGACATGAATTGATTTATTCCTTTCACTGTCCAGGACAGGCGTCGCAGACATTTTGCTCTCTCTAGGCTGCACATCCCACCCAGGAGGTACTGGCAAGCTAGCAGGGTTTATTTTTCACCTTCCCCCATTAAATAAGCTTCAGCCAGTTGGGAAGCTGTCCTGGGAATGGAGTGAGGGCGGGAACCCACAGCAGCTACCCACCCTTGACTTGAGATACAGCTGCAGGGATAAGGAAGCCAGAAGCTCCCCATGGACATCTTGACTTGGCAGAGATGTGGACACTTCTGCAACACCCACACAAGTGAAAAGTTTTCCTTTCCTAGCTCATTCCTACCTACATTCATGTGAAAGAAGGGGACAAAACCCAAATGTCCACAGTAAAATAGGCAAGGATGAGATTCCTATAATTAAGAAAAAAAAAAAAAAATACTTGGCCACTGGTGTTGAGGACAACAGAAGTACTGAGGGAAGGATGGGGTTTTTTTCTCCACAAGTTCCTGAGGAGTATTCATTTGCTGAAAAGCATTTTCTCTTGTATACTCGAGATGGTTTGAAATGCCTTCAGGAATGCAGCCAATTCCCACCTTCAGCTCCCCCCCTGCCTTGTCCTTTCCCTGTGGGCTGTCCTTCCAGCAAAGAAATGCAAAGGGAGAGGAAGCTGCTCCTGCTACCTCTGAAGGTCACAGACATGAGGGGTTTGTGCCGGCTCCCCAGGACAGTCTCTGAGTGCAGGTACCAGCAGCATCTCCTGCTCCCTGCACCCGTTGGCAAGATATGCATATGGCCTTCAGCACTTCTGGAGAAAAATGTTATGGCTCCCCAGGACAGTCTCTGAGCGCAGGTACCAGCAGCATCTCCTGCTCGCTGCACCCGTTGGCAAGATATGCATACGGCCTTCAGCACTTCTGGAGAAAAATGTTAATATTTGCATGTTCTACCAGACTGATCAAGCATCTAACACTCAGCAGATGGGAGAAGAAATGAGAGAAGACAGAAAGAAATTGATTCAGAGACCTCAAAACAGTGAATCTTTCCTTTGATGTTCTTCGGGACAGAGTATGGCCCTTGTTAATGTCTCTTTGTAGCTGGGCTGGCATGGATGGGCTTTAAACCAGCCATACACAGAACATAACCAGTTTGTACACCACTGAGGTGGTGTTTTGGAGGGGGATGCATACAGTGATGCGGAAACCATGGGTACCATAAGTCTCTCTATCAGCTTTTACAACCTGAGGCCATTTAAAGCAGCCTGAAGGTTGCTCTACTTTGTACACGTGGCAGATTTGGCCTTTGGTCCATGCCAGGATCGGCAGGAGTGGAAAAATGTCTCTGCCTATCTTTGCCTTCCTACAATAGCTACACTGAACAGCTCTCTACTCTGTTAAATCCGATTTCCTCAGGGCTATTTCTGGTATAAAAGTAGAGGGTCATTGAAGTTACACTGATTGCAAAACCAGTGTAAAAGCAAGGAAAATTAGGTCTGCTCTTCTGTTAGCCAGTGTGTAATTTTTAGCTGGAGTGAGCATATTGCCACAAACCTGTCAGCAAACAAAATGTATGGCGATCAGAAATATCTGGGGAGAATGCACTTACTGATGTGTGAAATGCCTCGGCCGTCACTCAAGCGATTCTCGCAGCTCCAAGGACAAATAAGCAGCATCTGCATTAATGCTCTTTGCAGCATTCGGCGCGAGCAGCTGCATTTTGGGAGGCCGGTTGTGGAGCGAACCCTCACCACTTTTCCATCGGCTGCGTTTCCATCTCATGTGAGCGGTCTGTGCCTTCCAGGAGGTTTCAGCACAGTCGTTTTTCCTCCTTCACCCAACACTGTCTCAGAGCAAGTAAATCTCAGGCTGCAAGGAACACAATTTTAGTCACCGTAAACCAAGGTTAGACGTTTCACGCTGTAATCAGAACTGGCAAATTCCAGTGAGCTTCTTTACTACTTAAAAGCAGAATTCATTGTATGGTAGCAATGCTGAGATGATGATGGAGCAATTTCTCTTACACAGACCCGTTTGGGGTAGTTAGATGACCTGCTTTGTAAGCTGTAATTTTAAAACAGTAGGATAGACAGCTAAGTATGCAACTAAACCTTGAAGGAATTTCTAGGATTCCCCCAAAATCCCCCCAGCACACATTAAAAAGCCCCATCGCTTGTGGATTTCTGGATGTACAATTCTGGCACTTGGAGCTTTCCCTGTTCAGTCAGCAGATGTTGTTCGTTGTTTGCAGTCTGCATTCATCTGTCTCTACTTCTTTCTGCTCATCTATAATCAAGTTCTTGAGCTACAAATGAGCTACTCAACAACCCCCAGCCTTATGTTTGTATCATAAGCCATTCATCTTGGGCATGCTTTACAGGAGGTTTCTGTTTCTAGAATAGTAGAGAGAGGGTTAATGCTGTACAGACACAAACATCTTGTGTTAAACCTGGTCGTAATCACATCACTCAGGGTGTTATTGGTAGCAATCAGCCACGGTTATAAGCAACATATTGACCTGTTGGAGTGTATAACAGTCCATAACATTTGATTGTCCATTTCTTGAAATAACTACTAATTGTCCATTAGCCCTTTATAAAGTATTTATATACTCATCTTTCATTTAAAGCATGACTGTAATGATAAAGTCTAGTATTTGACCTTTAAATTCAACTAATCAAAAAATCAATAAGAAACAAGTTTTTGGAGTTTTCGTGTCTGGCTGAAGGAGCTGAACATCGGCACCTAGTTCCAGATTAATTTCGACTGGGGGGGGACTTTCTCTGTCTAAACACTGCGTGTCTTGCTAAGTTGTTGTCCTGTGTGCCCTCTCCTGTTAGAGGAGAGACCATGGCATTATCAGAGCAAAACAGATAGAACCCATCTATTTCAGATCTCAGGCTCAGGGTGGGTTGAACCACCCCCTGACTCTGGAGACAGCCAACCTGGAGAAGCTCCAAAGAGCTGGGGTGAAGTGAGAGCATCCTCACCAGTCCTGACACTGAGGGCCTGGTCTGATTCAGCAAAACACTTCAGGATATGCTTAAACCAAAGGACTGGATGGAGCTGTAGCCCATGGGGCAGGGGAGCTATGCCACACCGTGCAGGGGGGACTTCTTAAGGAAGCAATGTGGTTTACAGGGCACCTAAGTGCGCAGAGTGGTGGAGGGTATTTACATGTCCTCACCTGGAGTGAGGAGCTTAAATATCAGTGTAAGAAAGACATTCATTTTTATCACATCAGGAGGTTGGAGGAACCTTGGAAATTTCAGCAGG
>NW_009592850.1:64927-81977 GCF_000690535.1 Cariama cristata
CCAAGGCACATTTGTTGAAAGATCTTTTATCTTTGGCTGTGGTAACTTTCTCTCTCTGGTTCTTAGGACTAATGACAGCAAAGCTCACTAATACATATGAAAATACTTTGTACAACTTCCAAGCTGGGCACTGCACTCTTTCTGGTGCGTTTACACTCCAGTCATCCTCCTCCATTATCTCCATGTCCTACATCATCAGGCAGCGATGTGTCACAAGATTACACATCACGAATTAAACCTCATAACAAACTGTTCTGAGCTGCGGATGTACAAGAAATATATTTTGGCAAATCATACGAGAAGCAGAGGAGAATAGCAGATGTTTCCAATAGGCAAACATTTTCAGTTTGGCCATGAGTCTGTACTCTGGATAACATCCTCCAGCATCGTGCCAAGGTGAACAATGGCTCTTTTGATCCCAGTGCTGCCCTGGTATCTGCAAACTCTGGGACAGCCAACTCAAATTCCTTCCAACCTCATCTTCATCCAAAGACACCCAAGAATTTCTTTATTCTCTGTCCCTGGCTCTCCATGGTTATAATCCAACACCTGCATTTGAGCCACTGGAGGCAAAGATCCAAAATATTCACAAGGGGAATGGAGTAGTGAGAAGGCAAAAGACAATCTGCCATGATATAAGGTGGGTAATTCCCTATCAACGCCTGAGCAAACACACAGACTCTGTGGCATGGAGCCTGACAGATGGTTAGAGCGGAGCAATAGGCTTTTATCCACTGAGGCATGGCCGCCTCCTATTTCTGTTTGAAACAAAGATGTAACCTGGATAACAGTTCTCTGCTTAATTGGACTCAAGTTGAGGGGATGGATGTTCACAAGGGATGCACTGAAACCAGGCAGGGTCCCCACCGTATCTTCCTCTACGTCCAAAAATGTTGGTCCATGTGTCCATCCCCTGAGTAGGGAGACTCTCCATTTCCAGCCCACCATCCCCTTTGGTGTTGGCACCTTGAGCCTGGCGCTCAGGCCAAGGGCAGCTCAGGTGCCAAGTCCTCAGCAGCTGTGCCTGGGCACGGCACTGCTGCCTGATTGCAGACTGGCACGGGCAGTAATGGATCTTATGTTCCCTTTGGGGATGTCTTTGCTGTCCTTGGATGCCATCCTATGAGAGGACGCCATGGCTTCTTTGTCCAGGGTAGGAGATCACCCGCCACCAGCGCAGCCTCCAAGCAGGGAGACAGCACTGAGGATGAGGAAGAGGGACAAATTTTTCCCCTATTCTGGTTAAATCTCCAAGGGTCCAGCCCTGGGGAAGGGGCTCACTGTGAGGCAGACAGCCCTGCCACAGAGATGGGTTGGCCTGCAACATCCCTCCAAGCTGCGCTCCGTGGGCAGAAACTACTTTAAATGGTTTTCTTTCATTCGTTTGCTCTTTTGTTTCATCCAACTATCAGTGCAGACAGCCTACCTCTGATGTCGCCTTTCAAGTGATTTCCCTCGCTGCTTTCTCAAACACAAGTTTATCCCTCCTAGAGAGGTGAAACGGGGATATGTTTAATATGAAAAGAGAGAGGCGAGGTAATCAAACACCTGCTCCCACTAAAACAAAGTCTTTCCTCTTCACAGGCTATTGAGTACTGATGAGGAAAGGTAAAGGCGCACACCAAGCCTAACCCAGCGCAAGGTCCAGCCTTTAGAGTGGGCAAATCTGGGTCGTAAAAGCTGAAACATGAACAGCATTTTGTGTTTGGGTCTCAGCTGCTTTGCCCAGGTCAGAGAACATTTTGCAAACATTTCAAGTTGAAAACTACAGGTGCTTTCACTGCTGCCTGTTCCCACCATCAGGCGAGGAAAGCACAAGTGTTAAGTGGATAAATGTAAGAAAAATTGCCTTTGTTATTCTCACTGGAGTGCCTCTGGGGCTGATCTATGCGGGTGTTGCTCCCTCATAGATCCCACCGACTTTGGCCAGACCTGGCTGTGCTTGGCCCGTTTCGCTCAGGGCTTTGTGCTCCTGCTGGTCCTGGGGTCACTGGGCTGTGGTGGCCACAGGTCTGTGCTGGGAGCCGGCCTTGGCACCTCCAGCCATGCAACCCCAAATTCTGGCACGTGAAAGCTAGCTGTTACTGAAAACTGGTTGCCTCCTGGTTGCAAAAGCATTGACAGACGAGCATGATCCTCCTTGTACTGCCATCACTCCAAGACCTCCCTGGACTACGTCTCTCTGGGATGCACAGCAGATGTACCACAACCTACAAGGGTATCTGTAGGGATGGGCAGACAGACAGTGACCATATTGCCACCCTTCTCCTCCCAGAACATTCTCTTTTTCTCTTGCTGCCCACATAGCATGTATCCCTGGCTCCCCAGCACTGCCCTAGTCAAAGTGGGGGGGACCCCAACTTCCAAACAAGCCCACAGGATGGGCATTTCTTGCTCCCCTGAAGGACTTGTCTCATGCAGCTTTTCAGACCTTCACATGCAGCTACTCTGAGGCTTCAGGTGACTTGGATGCACTTGGAGAATGACGTTTTACAGTTCTGAGGGGAAAAAAGGACAGGGCTAGGGGATAAAAACAAACCCAAAGGCCAAGAGGATTTAACTTTAACACCTTTCATGTGGCAGTGACACTATGAAAGCAGCTAAATAGTGCTGGCTGATCCTAATGGGTCATGAGGTGCCCTTTGCCTGCCTGGTGAAAGGCAGCAGTGCCCTCACGAATGTCAGCCTGGATATCCTCAGTCAGATCGCTGGTTGTCCACGAATTTGAGATGGTTTCTCATTGCCTCTAATGGCTGACATGCAATTTCAGAAGGAGCTGCACATGATGCCCATCAGCAGACAATTAGGCATCTCATATTTCTCTTCCAACGTGCAGTTCTCCATGCAGGATGGTCATTTTCTGTGGGCTGGACCAGGAGCCCCCCAGTCCTTTGGCTGTTGCCTTCACTGAGTCTGCATCTTGAAAGAAGAACTTTCTGCACATCAAACACCCGCTAGGACCGACTGCCAGGGAAATAATTGTATATATCATGTAGAGTACAGTGACATCGGCCCGGAGAGCTCTCTCCCAGATCAGATGCCTAAAAAATCCCATCTGATGTTGATTGCTCTGAAAGGCTAGAGCTGCAGAGGTATGTATTTCAGAACAAGCAGCCCCCAAAGCAAATCTGTACAAGTCTCTATAGACTGCACTAGTGCTTGAATTGTAACCAGAAGGAAATAGGTTGCCAAAATATAGCAGGGCTCAGAGATGTTATACACATAGCCGCTTTATACATTCATCTGCACGGTGAGCATCGTGCACCACCTATTGTACTGCTCTCCTTCTTGCCTATATTTCATTATAGGTTTGCCATTTCTCAGTGTGCAAAAATAGGAGGTGCTGGCATGGTTTAAATGGTGCTAAGAGCACCATGGAGAGGCATAGTGATAGCTGTGAGGGACACGAAGAAACAGAGGAGTTCTCCTGAGCAAAGAGCAATATCAAGCAAATGCTGAACCAACAACCTCTGCTGCTGAAACCAAAATGCTCTGGCAAAAAGCCACCACCACATACATAGATACAGCAACAGCAGCCTTGAAGAGGAGAGCACATCAGAAATGCACTCAGCAAGTAAAGCCACAGCTGTATAAGATACTGCAGACAGTATAATCCTGCTATTTTACCCATCTGAGGAAAGTTAGGTTTGGATTCGGAGGGCAATTTCCCATGGCTTTCCACCTTGTAAATTCAAAGGCAAGTGGCTATACACTAGCACAGGTTTCACACCTCCCTAGTGTCCAGGATGATTCAAGATAAATGAGAGAGACGTCTCCAGGGCTGGTTTTCTGAATGTGCTGTGGATTTGCTCTGCTGCAGCACGGCACAGTGTTCAGTGCTACCCAAGACACCCAGTTATCACCACCGACACATCCCACACAAGGTGTGCTCCTGGTGGGCTTTTGTTTGATGTTGGGGCTGGTCTATCCAACCTCGTGGTGGAGGTGGTGGTCAGGGAACAGAGACCTTTAGCTCTCTGTAGGTGCCCTGATGGAATAAAGATTGTGTGTGTCTGGAGGAAAAGAAAATAAGGAGAAAATTGGTTGGAGGTGATTTTGGAGACTTGTTTGCCAAGATTTAATGCATTCTGGATAACTGACAGCTAGCCTTCCATAGTCACATTTCTCTCTCAAATCTTTTTATTTCCTTAGGCGACATTTACCTCTGCTTTTTAAACAAAATACAGTCATAACCAGACTATCACAGTGCAGACTGATTGACTGCTTTCAGACAGCTCTCCAAGCCTCCTAAACACATTAAACCACCCTCTTGCTGGTGAGTAGCTCCCAGTGATTTCAGCAAGAATAAGGATGCAGCATTGCCAGGAAGCATTAGTGAAAACATGATCATTCACAAGAGCTGCTCAATATTTCTGGGCTGAAATTATCCACAACAATATTTTTATAATTCTGTTTTTAATTTCTAGTAGTGGGCACAAGAGTCACTCTTTCAGCTGCATAGATAGCTTTTCTCATTATCTAACACAGTAATAGCTTTTTCAAATACTAAGAAGCAGTTAATGATTGGAATTTGGGTTTTTTATCCTGAGACAAAATTCAGCTTCGTATGAAAAGGATCATATTTATGTTTCACAGTAAAAAGTTGCGGGGTGTTTTGCATGTAAAGCTGAATCTCATTTACAAATAGTAAGGAATAAATAAGGAGTGGAGAGGTTTTTGGCTGGGAAGAGATGTGTGTGGGATATCTAAAATGGCCCAAATCTAGTGAGTAGGAGATCATTTTCCTCTTGACTAGACCACCTTTCTCATCCAGGGAATTCAAATCACTGAAGCTGGATAGGAAAGAGGACTTTGAGAGGTCAGTTAGCAATAAACCCCAAAATCTCTGGACCTGCTATAAATGTGACGAACTTGTAAATGAGAGATCCAGACATGCAACACTTTCCTGCCAGCCTGGGGTATTCAGTACAACACAGCCCAGCAAGCTCACCCGTGATTGCTCTGCACTCCCCAGCACTACTCTCATCCCTTACTCAAAACACAGGACATTGAGGCTATAACTAAATCTCAGCATCACAAAAGCAAGTTGCCAGGGCTGGTACATGGTCAGTGAGTCTCTGGTATACAGCCATTCACTGGGACACAGGCTTTTTTCTACTGCCAAAAGTACTGCCAAAAGTCCCCAGCAGCTGCACATGCTGGATTTATCAGACTTTATGAGATATGGCACCATAGAAATTGGTCTGAGACTGCTGGGCTATTTACTACCACTCTACCAGAATAATTCATATGTTTATTCCCCATCCTGAATACATCCACAACTAAACCTCCCAGGTGCAGTTGCACTGATTTAAAGCAAACCATAAATCTGTTGACCCTTGGTAAACCAGGCTTTTTTTTTTTTTTTTTTTTTTTTTTAAGGGAGGGTACATGGATCTGTTCGGTGTTGAGAAAAAGAAAGCAATTTTCCAACCATATGCAACAAGCAAATCTCCAGATGCTTTGCACTACGCTGTTCGCTCCTTTTGCTGTTTCCCATTTGTTTTTATCTCCCAAAGTTTTCTACAGGCTGTCCTTCCCTCTCCTAGATTTTCTCCCTCCTAGCCTCTTGCATAAGGAAAGCCATGGTTGGAAATGTGCTTGGTTTACTTGTCCCTCTCTAAGCAGGGAGAGGAAACAAAATAAAGCAAAGTCCCCATGTGTGCCATATATCAAAGCATTTCATCAGTGCATGTTGATTCACTGCCCTTTATCTGGAGCTCTGCAGGAGGAGGCAACCCCGGGGTGCTGCACTGGTAGCAGATAACTGATGTTTTTATTACTGGGCTGATATTTTTCCCCTTTGGCAAATAGGGTTGAGTTTATTGGGTGGAAATTTTTGCCTAGCCTGCTGATGGCTAGATTTTGGAAAGTCTCCCTATTTGGGACAGCCTGAGTCATTTTAAGCTTGTTTTCAGCTCCCACTGTTTTCCCATTAAGCTTTTTTGTAGTTCACTTCCATGAATAGGAACCTGTGTCATCCACTGCCACTCTGTTCCTTCATCACTTCCAACCTCTTAGCTGTTTTCTGCACTTTGGACAAGAAAAGGACTAGATCTTCAGTACCCAGAGTTTGTAGAAATCTCTAAGTTCATTTTACTGGTTTATTGCAATGGAAAAGAGGTTGTCATACTGTGAATGCATTGATATATTCTGATTAGCCTTGAACAGTGGTAGGAGGAGATAAGATAAGCTCTCAACATCTTTCAGAAGTAAACAGCAATGTGTTAAATTGTTTTAACAGCTTTTGCATGACTTTAAATGAGGTGTCTTTTTTTTTTTTTTAAATGACATATTTAGAAAAAATTAGCCCTTTGGTCCTTTAATGACACATTCACTTATATCGCTTAATGTTGCATGCTACTTCTTTTACAGGCATTGCTGTGCAAATGTTGGCATTGTTGCAATCCAAAGAAAATAACTAGTTCCTTAGCTATTTTGAAAAAGTAGAGATTTTCTTCCTGAAATTCTTGGCTGGACGTGGCATGGACAGCAGTCTTTTGTGCAGCTCCAAGCACAGTGACCCATGACCATGACCTCCAAGGTCAGCGACAATAATGAATTCAGATGGTCCAGACCAAAGCCGTTTTTCTCAAACTAGACCATTTCTGTACAGAAGACGGGTCTGATGAAAACACTTCATCCCACCCACCATGCGTTTCCTCCATGGCTGCAGACGTTCTTTGTGGACACCAGATAAAAGGATTTTTGTCCCTTTTGTCAACGTCAACCAGTTATCAGTCTCCATTCTGCCTAAATATCCCATATGTACCGCGGTTAGGCAAGCAGATTCTGCACTGTTGGCGAATGTATGGTGACATTTGACAATGCCAAAAGAGTAGGTTGGAGGCAGGACTTGGGTTTCTTCATGGCTATTCCCTTGCAAGGGTCCCAGACATGGTGAGAAGTTGGCAGGTGGCAGCTCCAGCGCCGGCTGAGCTCCACGCACGGCTGTGAGCACCGGAGCAGGCACGGGGACCCCAGGCTCTGGATCCTGCAGTGCGCAATAAACAAAAAAAAGCCCCCAAACCCACAGACTAATTAGGTTAGAAATGTTGTGCCCTGTGTGAGCGAGTAATTGTTGGGTTCTGAGAACTGCTAAGGTTACAAAATCCAGATCTCCACAGGGAGTTACATAGTCTGAACAAATTTCTCCTCCATCATAGTTTTACCAAGAAAGTATCAGTTGGTATTTTTAAGGAATACTGAGGATAGGAGAAACTAATCCCTTTTTAACTTTTTTATTTATTTTGGGGTTATAGATTGATAGAAAAGCAATTGGATAAACTGGATGAATAACTGTATCGTCTATATTTTCCCCTGTCTTCTTTAAAATGTCAATAAGAAGATGGGAGTTTTTCCCATGCCTTTTAGGAGACTATTTCACAGAGATTCTGTCCTGTTTCTTAGCTCAGACCTTCCCTTCTGACATTTTTATCGTGCTCCCCTTAGCATCACGTTTTTGTACACACAAAATAATGCTTTTCTGTCTGCCTGAACACAATAACCATGAACCTAGTCATTACTTAGTGAAGCTATATATATTTAGTTCATCAACTTTTCTCATGAGTCAATCTTTTCAACCCCAAAATCATTTTAGCTGCTCTTCGAATTGTCTCCAATTTGTCTGTCTGTTTTTTTCCTGGTAATGAGGTGGCCCAGAACTGAATGCTGTACTCAAGGCAGGCTGCCACCAAAGTAATAGGAACCAGGATGATTTCCATTATCTGCTGATTGACACAAAACTTCATGTGAATATGCTGCAAGAAAAGGTCTGTTCTTGCAAATGAAAGTGCTGAAAATATTAAATGCTCTGCATTTAATGCTGGGGCTCCCAGGCATCTGCATTTCCTGGATTGTCCTACTTTTCAATCCTGAAACTTTCCCCATTAAAAAAAAAAGGGTGGGGGGAATTTGGCCTTTTGGGCCTGATTCCAGATGCCAATGTCCAGGCAGCTGAGTACTAAAATATGGGAGCTCTCAACAAAACTGTATACTTCTGGTGCAGTTACAGGTGTAATTATTTTAGCAGCTTGATCCGCTGTCCCCTCATTTGGAAGTATCAGGTCTACACCCTAGATGAGCTGAGATATTTTGTTATTAGTATGAATGAATGAATGGAGCAAGTATGAATGAAATCAGAGATTAATTTCCTTTAGTGTTCTCTCCAGCTCCCCTGAGCTGATCACCACCGGGCAGATGAGATGTGGATCTCTTTATGTCTGTCCATGATTTTTGCTACAGGGACCGGAGTAGCCAGGAGGGGTCCTGTGTCCCACCTCTGGTGTAGCACAATCTATAGATCTTCCTCAAAGAAGATCCCATTTTACCAGAAGAACTCACTGCGAAAAACACCCCATCTACATTCAAACATTTCCATTGATAGGGGTCCCACCCCAGTCCTTGACCAAGCAGTACACAATTACTGACTAATTAGTTTAAAATGAATGTCTTTTGAGCTGGCAGGCTAAAGGCAGTAATAAGCAGCATCCCACAGAAGTGCACCAGGCCTTTCTTTCGGCTGTGCTTGGCCAGCAGAGAAGGCACTGACCACAAATTAGTCTTCTTCGTACAAAAGACAGCACAGATTTTTCTGTAATTCAGGTTTACGTAAAAGATAGGTTCCAAAGGCCAAAATCAGACTTGTAGCACAGGTGAACCTATGCCATGCTCTCCTCTCTTCTCTAACGTGGTGTTGTCACTGCTTGCAAAGCAGGGAGAGGCTGTTGGATTGCAGTGAGGGGACAGGGCGCATGGCTGCAACACTTGCCTGGAAAGATTAAGGTCTGGCTTTACATTTCTGGCCTGGCTTCTTTCTAGCTATGTGTGGGAAGACACCACAGGGTCCTGGATCCTCCTCCCGGTACTACCCGAATGTACAGTTTTGTGTTACACCTTCTGTAACTGTGGCTCTGGTTATCAGTGCCAGGTACCAGGAGTTCATACTCTCTTTACTCCTTAAGTCCTGCCCTGTGGTAGGTCACTGCCTCCTTGGTTGCACTGGGACATCCAGATAAGGCAGCGAGCTGGTCCAGAAGAGAAGATGGGCTCTGACCAGCTCTGCTGCTGAAGGACTCTGTGTGCAGACCCATACCTTAGGGACACCCTGTCAGGACTACCTCTTCTCCTGGAAACTGTAAGGTAAAGTCTTGTCCTATTTTCTGCAGCTTGTTATCAGTAAAACTGAGAACAGCAGAGGACTGAAGTTGCAACATGCAAATGAAAAGCAAGCTCAAAACCACTGCGACATTTCAAACTTACCTTGGGCCCCTTCACAGAGGAAAGGTTGGACTGAGCCTTGTTCCTGACACCTTGCAGGTCTCAGGTTTTCTTTTGCATTACCCAGAAGTCCTGATCCTCCTTGCCCTCCTGGAAATGCATCGTTCAGCTTCTGAAATCCTTCCACACTCCAGCTTGTGTCAGGTCACGGGACTCAGCTCAAGCCAAGCTCGCTGCTTGAAGCATTTACTGATCCATTTTTATGGTATAGCCATCACATAAACACAGCACCAAGTTCTCCTTATGGCCATCTGGGGACTTGGTAGCCAGTCTAACAGCTCTGTTATTTTGATGTTAAATAGAGCAGTAAGAGTGAAGCAAAAACAAAATCAAAACCCAAACAGAACAAGGTCCCCCCACCATTAACAGGATTTCTGAAAATTATTTCCTTCCATCCACGTGCTGGTGCGACAACGGCTGCTCCCCATTCCTCACGTTGGTAACGGCAAAGAGCAAAAATCAGGCAGAAAAGGAGGATCAATGCAAACAGAAATGGCAAGTTTTGTTTTAGAAGATTTTGGCAGAGGGGTTTTAAAAAATGATGCCATCTGTGGTATTTCTCTACATCGACAGCACGCACTGTGGATAATGCCAGTCCCACATCAATAACATCTGCTAATGCCGCTTTCTGAGCGGTGTAATCAATCCTGCCCAGCAGGCCCCGGGGTAGAAAAGTAAGCTCACAAACTGCGCCTGCCATCTGCATCCCACCCGCCCTCACCTGAAATCTGGCAGCCCTCACCCAAAGTGTCTGACGAGGCCATTGTTCGAGGCATGAGGCGTTGAGGTCCTGGGAAGAATGAGATGGAGAGGGGTTATCCTGCAATGATGCCGAAACCCATAATTTACTTTTTTTGCAGCTTGTCTTGAACGTAACCAGCAGTTTCTCACAAGCATCTTTGCACCTCTGTCCTCGGTTGGGACGATGTGGCTCCTGTGCTATGGCAAACCTCAGATGCCACCATGAGGATGGTCACCCAGGGACCTTGGCATGTCATGGGGGCAGAGCTGGGCTCTGGGAATGCAGGTGGGGCTAGGCAGGCACCTTTTAATTTGTCCATGAAATATCTGAGGATGTGTTTTCAACACTCCCAGGGATGACAATGAAGAGACGCAGGGAATATTTTAACGCACGGTTCAGGGCATGCAGCCCTGCGAGACCTCTCAGCTCTTACCCCAAGAAAAGATGGCTCTTGCAGCAAAGTTTTTCCTGTTCTTTCTGCATGAAGTCTCTTGAAATCTGCTGAGATTCGAGGAACCACCCAACTGTCAGCCTCATCCACCATAAAATACCCATTTTCCTACTAGAACATTTTGTTTGCATCACCTTGGTCTGCGCTGGCCCCAGGCAGCAACAGGAGTGCTGGGAGTGCAGTGCCTGTCACGCTGAGCAGCAGTCCCTACATCCCCAAACCCAGACTCTCCAAATACATCTATATAATGTTGCAGTTACAGGTGATTCCTTTGAATTTGATAGCAAAGTTCAGTGGGCAGTAGCAGAAAGGAGTGGGATAGGAGTAAATGCGTTTTCTCTTGGGGCTGGATGGGCTAGCAGCCTTCAGCATGCATCCCTGAAAGCATCCATAAGGGCTTGCAAAATTGTAATGGAGATTAGGATAAATCAAGTTAAAAAAAAAAGTGGTCAAGGCACACACATTTGATACAAAATCCCAATATATGGAGGAATTAGTTTCCTGTTTGATATCCCTTTCTACAGAAACACTACGCTGAGGTGCTGGGGGAAGGTGAAACCATAAAGTCCTCGTGGTGAAGGGAACATTTCACCTGGATTAAAAGGAATGGCTTTTCCCCAGAGTGTGAAACATGTTTGAGAAATAGCATAATTTTTTTAAAAAGGTTTTACTTGTTGTACACCTGAAAATAGGGATTTCTCTTTGACATCTATTTTTAGCCAGATTGTGAGCATTTATTGCTTTTTCTCCACGTACAGATGAAGCAAATGCTCCCTTCAGAGTTGTTTGCTTTCAATAGTGCAGAGCTGAGCAGTTGTTTTAATTAGAAGGTTTTCTATAGACAAGGGCATTTCCCTAATACTTTTTCTGCACCAAGACTGAATGGAAGAGGAAACTTAGCGCAAAAATTGCTGAGAGTTATCCGTGGCAACACATACAGCGCAAAATAAAGGGAAACCTGGCCAGTACCTGACCCAGAGCCCAAGCGCCCGACCACTGCTGCTCATCGGCAGTATCGTAAATGGAAACCTCTGTCCATACAGCGAGCAACCAGGTGTTCACAGGCTCACCGAGTCCCTCTGCACATCTCCAGTAGCAGCATCCCAGCAGTATTGGCCATGCAGGACCTTAACAGTCATGGTACTGCAGAAGCCCCCATTTCGGCACTTGCAGGAATTTGGAAAGAGGGAGCAAAAAAGGAGAAAGAGAATGATGTGGCGAACTTGGTTAGATAAAGTTTCATTTGTCAAAGAACTGTTGAGGAAAAAGGCTGATGTATTCCAGCCTGCTGTCTAGTGTATTACAGAAGCAATCTATTTTTGCTCTGCTATTATGCCATGGAGAATTCATCTCTCTGCAGCAGTAGAAGTGATAAAGGAAAAAATTGGCCCTTTTCCTGTAAATCGACTCCAGTACTTTGGGGTGGGTTGTACTTGCTTTCCTTGCAGCTGAATGCGAGTCTGCATATCCCCAAAGGAACTCCGTAGTGGAAGCCAAGGTGCTCTTGAAGATCAAGTGCAAAACTCAATGACCCGGGACAAGAGAACAAGTCTCAAAAATAATCAGCCTAAGCTGGCATCTGAACCGCAAAGTAAATCAAACACTTGGAGCTTTGAAAAGTTCAAAAGGCTCTAAGAAAGATAAAATCACTTGCCACTGAGCTTCTTATTTAGAGTCTTGATTTTTTTTTTTTTTTTTTAATACAAAGTAATATTTCCAGGGAGCCGCTACAAATTCAGTGTCATTGTTTGGAAGAAGAGAAGGCCAAAATTCTCCATCTGAGAGGAGTACTGAACCCTAGATACTGGAGGACATGAAGCCTTTGATGACAGCCAAGAGGAGAGCATTTCATGCATCCCATATCAGAGGCACTGCCACGTGCATTGAGATGCATCTCCTTGTGATTATGCCTTATAAGAATGGTCTTGAAACAATTCAAAGCAAAAGCAAGTATTTTGCGTTCAACCCATTTGTGCAGTCGTATCAAAATCCATCCTAGAGCTACAAATAAAAAAAAAGTTTCAGCAAATGTAGGGGTTTTTTGTTTTCCTTTTGTATTGCTGGCATAGGCCTCAGCCATGGGCACGGACCCTACTGTACCATGCAGTGACTCAGGGTAGCCAAGATGCTTTATCCTGAAATATATGTACAGATGCACCTTCTGTTGGCCAGCAGCTGCAAGATGCACACCCTGGGCTTCAAGGAGACGTAAGGAATAGCTTTTTGCCAAGAAGTGCAAGGACAGGATAAGACTATGCCAGGTTCACAGATGCTGCTGTCCCTCACTGCTGGGAATGAGTCTCCCAGGGGACACAACAGGCTCAGACCTCCCAGGATGGCTTTCTCTCCTACTTACTGCTAGAAAACAAAAAAACATCACCTCTGCCCCAGGAGAAGACAAGCAATAGCAGGTCAGCATGGACAGACAGGTGGAGAAACTGAAAGAATAATATGGGGCTTTGGTAAGAGTGCAAAACAGCGATATCAGCGCCTCGGTTCTCAAACCATTGCTGTAGGTGTGCAAGGCAGGATCTAAACAACAAAGTCCCTGCAGCCTCCAGAAGGTCAGCCAGAAACCACACTTTCACTGCCTCTTGGGCTGTGAGCAGCAAGAAGGGGTTTGGGGCCGGCCAAGCAAATCCTACGTGTGCTGGCCAACACGGGCTCTCGCTACTTGGAAGGCAGAGACAAGCATTGCTCTGATGAGATTTGGATTAGTCTCTGTTTTCTGCTAGATGGCTGCTTAGCTCACTGCAGAGCTGGGAAACTTGTTTGAGACAGGAGAGGTGCCTTCTCCTGCTCAAGACAGGAACCTGGCTACAGATGGCCAAAAAAGAGATGGGGAAGGGTGCACCAGGCTGCTCTGGGCAAGATGCTCTGGGGGATGCAGAGGATGAAGTGGCCCCTGCGAGGCTTTGGGAAGCTTAAACTTAAAAAAAAAGAAGAAAAAAAAAAAGTAGGGAGAAAAAAAGAGAAAAAGAAACGTAAAGAAATAAGACAGAAAATAGACATGGTGTAGAGTATGAGAATAAAGCATGGGCTGCCTTTGTCCTCGCTCGCTCTAGGAAGGAAGGGGAGTGGGGCAGCAAGAGAGGGGACCAGGATGAGCTTGGGAGGGAAAAGTGTGGCAGGGAGGGAGCCACGGTCGCTCTTTTTGCTGCGGGGACCTGCCACCCGTGTCCCCGGGGAGCTGCCGAGCTGGCAGCAGACGGCAGCCGTGTTTCACTGAACAAAGGGGGAAAACCAGGGAAAGTAGCCAAGGAGGGAGAAGCATAAAGGAGGAAGTGAGCAATGAGCAGGGAGAAGACCCACCGGTCTCTGCCTGCCCTCAGGTCTTCCCCGAGGTACGCCGAAAAGCCATGCCTCGGTCACACAAGGGTTACGATGATGTATTGTGCAGGGAGCATCCTCTGTGGAAAAGGATGGTGCTGTTTACGTGATTTATAGCAAGATAAGATGATTTATAACAATGAATAATGAATTCCTACACATTAACTGAAGCTGCAGCACCAACGTGACACCCTCTAAGAGCAAAGTGCTTGCTTCGACCCCATCTCCCCATGTGTACCTTTCCCCAGCATTGCCCTGTTAGCACCTTTGTTCATGTTTAATCTTTAGGCAGCACAGGGTTCCAGCAGATGGGTTGAGCCGGGGCAGCCGGCTGTGCCTGGTGTGCTGCAGCATCCCATAAGACATCATGAGCCCTCTCTCTTGCCTCATGCACCTCAGTTGTCTTCTGCATTTGTTGGCTGCAAGCACCGCAGTAGCCTCCTTCCTATAATTTTAATGATGCTTTTTATTTACTGGATGTTGGCAATGTGCTGGGTGCTGCAAAGGAGTCAAAATGAGTCTGACCCTGCTCCCAGGATGCTCGGTTGGATGGGCCAAGGCAAGCAGGAGGTACATGGAAACACCAAGCAGAGCAAACTGCCCTTTGGTCCTTCCCATTGGATGCTGAGGGACCCAGGGATGGCACAAGCCTTGAGTCCTCACTAGCTGCCTAGGAGCCCTGCAATGATGGTGATGACGGTGAAGTGCACGGCCCAGATGCAAGCCCCACACCATGAGGCAGGTGGACAGGGAGAAACCTCTCCACAAAGTTGTAGCCCTCGGTCCCACATGGGGTGATTATTTATTGACTGTTGATAATTCAATTCTTGTGGGAATGAAGGAGAAAAGCAACCAAAAAAACGAGGGTTTTGGAAAAGACCCAGGTTCTCCTGCTCTGGTCTTCCTGCTACCAGCCTGGGAGATGGTTTTGGTGACAGCTGCTGGAGGCTGAGGCTGTTTCTTAAATCTCAGGAGATATTTTTGAATATTTTTCTGAGTTGACTGGGTTGTAGCATCCCAATTTGCATTGCAGACATTTACACTTCTGCTCTGTGTTTTCCATTTTTTGCTTACAAACATTTTGTGGAATGAAAACAGGTATTTTTGAGCTGCACTAATTTTAATCTAATTTCAGACAGGTTGGTAAGGTGAGGTCAGCATTCTGTCAATGACAAACTTAATGAAAATAAAGGTCCAGACAACAAAATGTTATGGAACTGGATAAGGCTTTTTGACTGCTGTCATTGCAATTGATAGTTCTATTCAGTCACTTGAAATTTTATTGATTTTTTTTTCCAAGCACTCCACCTTAAACTTATTTTTCATTTCAAGAAATCAATACTATAGATCCTTTGACACAAGGCATGCAGCATTCTGCCACAATATGTATTTCATGATGGAAGGAGCTAGGATTTTTTTTCTGCTCACTTCTTTCATCATGAAAATAAACGGAAAATCTCAGTTACTTATAAAAATACAAATCTGGGGAAAACTTCCTGCCCTTGATTCTCTGCACTAGATCACCTGTGCTGCTGTCTGCCGTGGAGGTTTTTTTCCCCAAGCCCTGCTGCTGGTGGAACGCAGAGTTATGAATGTGCGATGAGGTTCATCTAACAGCTCTGGTAAGTGGAAATTTTTTTCTTCTTCTTTTTCTGTCTGTTTTTCTCTCTTGGTTTTTTTTCTCAATACTGCTTTCCTGGGCACAGGCAGATGCTTTCTGGGTCAGTGTACATGACGGGCAAAAAACTTGTGGGGTGATGAAGCTTTATCTGGGTAGGTCTCCGTGGAGCTGCCTGGTGAGATGGGTGAGACTGGGGGTGGGTGAGGAGCCTGGCCCACTGGGGACACCAGTTTGTTGACTGTGGGGACCAATCTGCACCACCTCCGTCTCCAAAACCACACTTTCAAGCCCACATCCAGCAGCCCTGGTCTGGCCTTTCAGCACCCACCCAGCCATGCCGTACCGAGAGCACGGACAGATTGCATCACATGAGCGCAGGTGACTCGGCACAGGTAAAGTCTGTGGATTTGGGCAAAACGTGAGCAGCAGCAGAAGGCGCTGCCCTTCATCACCAGCCTTGAGTGGCTCTGATGGTCACCTTCGATGGATGAGGGACAGACATCCGGTTTCTAACTTTCACATCATGTCTCCATGCTATATTTTTCCTAGTAAATATACAATTTTCCAAGCTTATTCTGTGCTTGAACAACGCCCACCGCTTCCCTCTGTCAGGAAAGCTCTAGGGAACAGAAAGAGCAAGGTCAAATCCCTTCTCAACCCGAAGGAGATGATCTTTCTGGTCTGCTGAGAAATACCCTGCACTGTGGATCCAACCATCTTTCTGACTGACAAATAATTTAGTTCTGGGTGTTATGAATCTCTGGCTTTTTATGAGTAGATAAATTTATTACAAGTACAGAAAGTCTCACTTTTATAAATAATTAAAGTTGGTTACACACAACGACTTTAGTGAATGATCTGAAATTTAAGTGAAAAAATGGAGTATTTGTCCCTCTTTTTCAGAAAAAAAAAAAAAAGAAAAAAGAGAGGCGAGGGAGTGATAACAATGTAAGAGTGTATAGGGAGGTGAGTGGACTACATCTTTCTTCTAAGTATCTCTTTGACCCAACGGATTTGTGACTACAGCTCTGTAATTTTGAGGTAAATTAATTCAATTCAGAGAGAAGCAGAAGAAGAGGAGGGAAGCCTGCCGTCAGCATTTGTATAGGTGCAACAGGTATAAAAAGACAATATCCAGCATCCATATCTTATTACATCCACCACTAAACCAGAATGCTATTAGCAGTCATGGCACAACAGAGAACGGGAGGGGAGATAAAGAAAGAAAAGAAATCAGGATTGATGTTCTCTTCCTTCCTGTATTTGTTATCTTACAGAAAACAGCTGCAGAATACAAATCAACCCACCCCATGTGCAGGAGGGTGGGATCCTTCAAGACTCCTGGTTTTTGGATGAAATAAATCCAGTCATTGGGGGATGAAAGGCTCTATAAGTTTAAAGAAAACCTAACCTTTTGCATACTTTTTTTCCTCCAGTCAAGAGCTTTCAGAACAGAGTGTGGTGTGAAGGGAAACGCCAACAGTGGCTCGGCTAAGGATGGTCACAAATTTCCCCTTCTCAGAAGCAATGCTCCAATAGATTTCTTCCACTCCTTTCATGGCAACTCCTTCCTGGAGATGACAGTGAAATGACACATAAGGAATTGTTACTCATTTGGGGGTGGGGG
>NW_009592850.1:82011-83788 GCF_000690535.1 Cariama cristata
GTGGGGGGGAAGCTTTTAAAAGGGAAATGAGCTAGCTAGGGAAAAGTCTGTGGGCAAAAGTGGAAAAAAAATATGTTTTTCAAGTTTCAGCAGAGACTGACAGCCCGCTTCTTTCCAGTTTGCAGTTCTCTACCTGAAAACACAGGTTTATATGCTCTACAGACCAAATCAGCATCTGTTACACTTCTGAAGGACTCTGTATCTTCCTGAGAACCTGAAAACACAGCAAACACCAGGCTGGCGAAGCAATCCCACCTCACCACCACCATCTCCTTTTCTGTGCTGGCAGCATTGCAAAGTTATTTCTCACACTACAGTACACCTTGAAAAGCAAGAGAGATGTCACAGCTATCTATAGACTGAACAAAGTAGCAAGACCTAAAATTGGACAGAAATGCTACCTAAAATATTCCCTTTTTCATATCTCTTGTAGATTAACATATCATGTGGACAACGTTTCAGGCTTGTGCCCTTTGCCAGAATATGATGCTTTACAAGGTGGAGTCAAGAAATTGGTTATTACAATAATATCACTCATAAGCACACAGCCTTTAAATTTCCATCATAGCAAATATCCCAGAGCAGCTGGGATTCTTGGGGTTTCCAAATACATTGTGCCCAGAAGGTGATTTCTCTGTGAAATCAAATCACACTCTAAACCAAAGGGCACTTTTCAGATTGGTGATGAAATTCTTAATTATGCAGCATCAACTGCAGCAGTACTAGGGAGAAGCAAATTCACTTACAAATTATGCACATACATCAAAACCACCCTCTGTTTCAGAGACAAATGCCCAATCAATCTGATCTATTTTGCCATCTACAGCAGACGCTGCATCAGGCTATTTTATAACTATAAATTTTAATATGTCTTTCCTCACTATAGTCAGTCAACTTGTGATTACCCAGACTAGGGGAGGGACCTGAACTAACCCAAATAAAGTAAAGTACAGTCGAACAAAAACAGTGTAAATCAGATAGTGAAAATAAATGTTTTACTTTCTATATTAATCTTAGCGAAAACTGGAGTGACGATGTAGAAAAAGGTCAACAACGGGAATAAAAGTGTTTTATTTTTGGTGTAACATGGTTCATTCACAACTGGATAATCTGCCCACACATAATTAAAAGTTGACAGTGTCTGTATTGAGAGCTAGGCAAGAGATTCAGGGAAAAAGCAAAGTTGATTTTGTTTCAATCTTTGCTAGGACTCTGCTGCTTGGTCCAGGTGATGGATTAAGACAGAGCTGGGATGCAATTTACAGCTCTGTCCCCTGGGCAGCCTTTCTGGAGAAAGGAGAGCAGCGATGGAACAAGTGTAATCCTGATCGCTCGGCAAAATGTAACGTGCTTCCAAAACACAAGGGGCAGGACCACAGACAAGGGTTTAAATAAAAGCAGTTTGTGAGAGAAAGATCTATTGCTAAGGTTAAGTCGAAGCTGCAGCCAGTGCCCAGCTGGATGGGGAGGACGGACCCAAGGCAATGGTTTCATCAGAAGAATTGGATCGAAGCGATGATCACACAGCTCTTCTGGTGCTATGATGAGTGCATATAGAAGAGGCAGATAACAGTTAGAAGAAATTCTGTGTATTCAATAATCATCCTTTTCTGTACATTCGATAATTATCCTTACAGAGATTTGATTCCCTATTACATCGTTCTGATTTATATTAGAGGTAGTACACAGAATAAAGATTGGGCTCCCTCATTCTTTTATGCCTCTAAACCCAGCTGGAATGCTAGAAAACAATAAAGCTCCTTATTCTCCCCCCCCC
>NW_009592850.1:83819-104596 GCF_000690535.1 Cariama cristata
CCCCCCCCTTTTTACTTAAAGGAAAAGGTGCTTAATAGTAGTTTTAAGATTAAGAAGGAAATGAGTATTTAAAAAAGAAACATATTCCTCTTGGGTCACTATGAAAAGCTGTTTCATTATTGCCTAGAACCAACGGAAATAAAGCCAGCATGTCATCAAATCCTTAGTACAGCATTAGATCTAATTGAATCTTTTGCATCTATTTTTAATGAGCAGCTCATTTGTTTAATGTGATGACTACGTAATTATGAGTATGAGTTTGTTCTCTACTTGAGACATATTGGTTCTAATGCGATGATATTTAATTACTCTCTCTCAAGGAATTATAAGAAACAAGCTGCCAAGCTCAAAAATACAGTGAATTATTCCTTGACCACTGGCCTGGAGAGCCTGCTCCCCATTTACCTGTGTGGTGTCCCTGAGGGGAGCAAGCCTTTCATCTCGGGTTTCTTCGTCAGCATCTAGCACTGGATCTCTGTACGGAAACCAGCCCAAAACCAACACATGCAGATGTATCACTGGGTGAGATTTTCCATAAAAAGAATTAAAAGCCTCATCTTAAATGTGCAATAGCTCAGTGCAGCAATAGTGAGCAATGGGAACAAGGATACAATCCAGCTGTTGAGGCAGAAACAACAGCATACATCGAGAATGCACATCTGTTTTCATAGAAACAGCATCATCTGTTTTCCTTGCAGTCGTGTGACCCCATTTCTGTCTACTCCAGCACCCAGAAATGGCTTTAAGAAGACACCGAGACTCCTGCCAGGAGCTGCCTGTCCCAGTTTCTGTCCCCCAGGTCCGTGACTCGACATGCCATCCCTGCCACATGTCACCGCTCAGCATCTTCTCCTCCACTCTGCTCCGGCAGCCAGCTATTGCCCAGGGAGCTGACAGGAGTGGAGGTGAGGGAATTATTGCTGGTAGTGATGTCTGCAGCAAATCTAGCCTTCTCACCACACCTTGTTTTAACCAAACCCACTCCGTATGAAGGGATCAGTCACTTGTAAATTCTCCCCCAGTGCTCAAGTTGAAGAGTGGCTCCCAAGACCCACGTGCCTTTCTCATGACTGTGGGTTTTGCCTCTTAGCGTTTCAATCACGGGTGCCTGCTCCCCGATAAAATTAATAAAACCCCTTAAAGATGCAAATAACAAACCTTTAACCTCAATCCAACCCTGCCTCATAGGGAACTGCCTATGCCCCTTGACTTGTCCTTTTTAACTACTATCAGTATTTATATTTTCACTAAAAATGGCTTTTCAAGTATTTTTAGAGAAGGGCTGCGTGCTGTGCCTTACCCTTCCAGGCAGCCCCGAGCACGAAGGGGTTACTGAGCCATAAGCGCTCCACGCAGCAGGGCTGAATGCAGGTAATTTCTCAGCCAGCCAATTTGCCATTCTCTCTCTTTATGCCATTACTCTTCCCTTCGGTGTAAACCTCCCTCACATGCGACTCCATCAATAACGCTGAGCCAAATGCAGAGCTTTGTTTCAAAAAAATAGCTGTGGATCCTCACTGCTAATGCTTAGCCAGCTCTTGCTTAAACAGAACAACTCTTTGGGGGCTGGTGGCCATATGGGAACTCTTTCAAAAATGCACAGTTTTCTTTAACGACACATCCTACCTACTCCATTCCTGCACTATGGCAGTGGCACAAGTTAATTGCAGAGCAATCGGGGAATAACATCACTCCATTGACATGAATAACTGCAGAATTGCCATTATTTCCAGCAGAGCTACAGTGCAGTCCCCACAAATAACTATACAATTGACTTATATAAACCCGGTTATTGTCCTTCAAATGTTTTCTAGATAACAGGAGCCATCATTGCAAGGGATTTCATAGGTATGCATTAACAAAATTAAAGATCTATAGTTTAGCCAAAGTCAGAAATCTCACTGACGTTACCGAATCAGACCTTGCTCCTTTATTCACGCAAGATAAACCCCATGTAACTCAGGCAACTTTTTGCCCAAATGAGGTGAGAAGGATTTAGCCAGTGAAACACCACTGAACGTACACAGCTTCAGCTTTCTCACGGATGATGCACAAACAGTAACCTAAGGGACATTCAGAGCAGTAGCTTTGCATCTTTGGACAGGAGAACTAGTATATCACTCCAAGCTAGGAAAAATCTATACGGAGTAAGGATGCAAACGTCTAGAGGGAAATAGGGCTGACAAAAGCCACTGTTATTGTGTCCATTATTTGCTCCAGCTTAGAACAACACTGCAAGGGATTTTTTTTAATTTTTTTTTTTTCAAAGTTGCATATTTTGTCCTTTCAAGTGCAAGAAAGGCAGAGTACAGAAGGAGGAGAAGGGACAGCACAGACTAAAACACTAGCTTGGGCTGGCAGCAAAATATCACACTCAAATGCCAAATAACCCATAGTGAAGAGAAGATTAGACAAATGGACAATAAAACTGACTGTTCCATCTTGTCCTCAATGGATGGGAAAGCAATGAAAATCTCATGAAAGATAAATAGTAAAGTTAGTTTAAAATGGATTTAATGAAAGTAAAAGAGGATGAATGCTCATTCCAGGCTGCTGATTTATATTTTCTATATTTTAGTCCTCATAACCAAGTTCTATCTTGTTAGCCATTAGAAGTTTAATACAGAGTTACACGTTCAGTCAAAATCTAAGCAGTTTTTAATACTTTGAAGGAGCACAATGCTGCATTTTGAAAGATTAGCAAGGGCGTCCTTGGCTGGATCCTTGCATATTAAAAACTGATCTTCAAACTCGAGTTTTTCTTGCAGGATAGGGGGATGGGGAATAATTCAAACCATCGCTCCCTTTTTTTCTTCCATTGAACTTGGTATAATGTAAAATTATACCAAACTTGCAACAAAAGGAATAAAGGTTTACAAAGAATTAGCTACTAAATGAGTGGCTCTTGTGAAGATGAAACATGCTCCAAAATTAGCTGAGGGTTTTTTTCTTTTTTAAAATTCTATATGCTTTGTCTTTCAGCTGTTTGCAGATTCTAGAAAGAATGAGCTAATTTCTCCCACTTCTTCCTCTCAATATTTTTCCACAGTATAAATAATACATAACAATAACAATATTGGTTTTATTGGAAAAAATGGAATCTGCCTTGGTGTCAGAGCCAGGCTGGAGGCAGCTGTGCGGATGAGGGTTATGCACCGTGACGAAACCCTCATGTTACATGGCAAGGACCACGAACCAGCAAACCCATCCTTGGCTAGATGTGCCAGAGGAACATCGATAAAGGGATGCATATAGATGCATGACCTTTTACATGGGCAAAAATATGCAAAAGTCCTTTATAAAGCAGGACGCACAATACAAAGGCAGCCACAGGCTGCCCACACCGCCTTGCCAGTGATTCAGCACCGAAACTGAGCCTCTCCCAGACCTGAGCAGATAGCACAGTCTCCTGTGACTCATCCCCAAAACAACAGCAACACTGCCAAAACATGAACAGGGTGTTGTGACAAAGGTACTACGCAGCAGTGTTCAGGGTGAGACCAACCCACCCGCTTCCTATAGGAAAGGGCAGCAATTTTAGGTTGCCACTGCTGACCTGGGCTGAACATAGATCTGGCAGTGAGGTCTTCATCTCCGCAGGGCATGGGCAAGATGGGGCTGCTGCAATGGACAGCCAGGGGCTAATTGGCTTATAGCAATAAGGTAATAAGTAATAGTAATTGGCTAATTAGCTAATAAGTAATTTAGAGCACTGGAGCTTCTGTCAGCTCCCTGGCTGCAGTGAGACGGTATAGATCCAGATCTTTGGAGATTGACAGCAACTTTCTGATCTTTTTAGCTGTATAAATAAGTAAACAAGTGAATTACACACACTTGCCTTCAGAAATGAATGGGAATTTTCCACACATGGTCAAGGAGCAACCCTCTACTCAAAGTTTCCTCCCATGCATGTCCCCAGGCCTCCTACATAATATAGGATCCTGCTCCAGCTTCTGCCGCATCTCTGAATCTCCTCTGCCAGGCTCTGCTGCCATAAAGCAGCTGCTAGTGCTAAGTGACTTTCTGCACCAGCGGTCTTCTCATGAGCAACACTGATTTTTCTTTCCTTAGCAGCTGAAGATGCAGGGTCTGACTTCAGTCAATTGATTTTGATGGGGATTGCATCCACTTGCACAGGGAGGAATTGGATGAGCCGCGAGTGTCTCAGTCGCTGAATGAACAATTGTACTAACAGCAAGGACGCAAAGGCAACAGATTTCAGGCTGTCGCAGGTAGCAGTAACAGTCAATCACCTGCATGAAATGACTGTGTTATAGTAAATCCTCCCGCTCCGTGGAGTGAAACCATCCTGTTCCTGGCCTCTTTGGAGTCAAGGAAGCACTCATTTCTTGATGAAACTCAGCTGGCCTTTAGTGTCCTATGGGAGCATGTTGCACGGTAACTTCATAATCTGTGATCAAAATGAAGGAATGCAACCTTGGCAAAGTGAGTGCTTTTAGATGTAAATTCTCCCAGTGCCCGCTCGCTTTTCCACACTCTTACTCTGATGCATTAGTATTTGTAAACCACAAACTACTTTTGCTGAGTGTATACTTCTGTAGTGGCTTGACTTCTCAGCCAAGACCTCAGTCCTGTTGCAAAGCTGTGGCCGAGGAGCTCCTAGAAAACAGCCCCACCGTTGCGTCCCATGCAGTGATGGTGACCGCTGTCCTGTGATAGTCCTGCCATGCTGTGAAGGGGCTGCCTGGGCACAGACACATCCCAGATGATCAACAGATGTGGAGAACCTGGCCATGAGTCTCCTACTGCCCTGTCATGGGTTTCTGGACACTTTTAAACCTAAAACCACAGTGGGCGCTACCAGGAGGCTCTCACACATCATGAGCAGGGCAGACAGTTGAGTTCCCTCTTCTCCATCCCTTACCAGTGCTGCAGGTTTTCCTCCCTCGTGCGGGAGGAGCAAATATACCACCCAACGCAGCAAACGTCAGCCAAATAAACACAGGCGCTTTCCAGGCCCTGATGAGTAGGGCACATCTCTCCCCAGAGAATAATCTCACAGAAATCGGCACATAACATTTAAAGACAAATGGGAATGAAAAGGCCTCTCAAATTTAATAGCCTCCATGAATTACATTGCCTTTGGTCTACATGGACTGTCACTCTTTCTGTTAAAGAGTCACTGTCATCAGTAATCCATTTTAAGATTTATAGACGTGGAGATTTATAGACTTGCTGTTCTTATCTGCTTTTTTTTTTTTTCCATGCATCTCCACGCGCCCCCAAAAGGTGGGATTATATCCAAAACCTCTGCCCTGCATCTGAAAATACAAACCCGTGATGGGATGGCAAGCTTTTGAATTGGATGCCAGCAAAAGCAATAATGCTGATAAGGATAGCAAGGATGATAACGTAGCGGGGGGAGAGGGGGGAATGACAACAAGGACATGAAAGGATAAAAGATGAGCAGGAGAAAATGAGAGAGGGCTAATCCATGTTTTAATTTATTTTTCATAAATTCCATAATTTCTTGAAAGAAAGAAAATAATTAGGTTACTTTTCCTCTTTGGTCATTTTTTTACTTAAGAAGAAATAAAACATGCATCCTTGAAGGGAATATATTCAGATCCAACTTTTGCATCCAGCAAGGCCACTTTACAATGCTCACAATAAAGAATATACTTAGGTGGGAGTATACTGACATTACAGAGTATCTTCAAACAGCTAGAGGAATTTCAGTATAAATGAGCCTCAAGCTACCTCCTTTGCATATTTTTATCTGATTCTAGTGCAGTTGCACAGTTTGTTCTGATAGTAATTGAATACCCATATGTGGATTAATACCTCCAGCACAAAAGAATTTGAATATGTTCGTGCTGCTTGAAACTAGTGTGTTCGCATGTGCAACTCGATACTGGGTAAAATTGCAAATACTACGTGACTTAGAAATCAAAGTACTATTCAAAAGCTTCTAACTCATTCTGAGTTTGGTTTTGGGATGTGTGTGTAAGAAACAGATCTACTTATCCTCACTCCATGATTCTATGAATTACACTGACAGCAGGTAGTGTTCGAGGCAACTCTAAAAAAGTAGCATTGGGCAAAATTCCTTAGGTAACCTTTAAAATCTCTCTTCCTGCTAAGTACTGCTTGGTATATTTGTACATGCTTGTCTGTAAGGAGAACTAGGACAAATCTTTTTCTGACTTTTGTTGCTGTGTTAAAGAAAGCTGCTATATTTGGTGAGCCACCAAAGAAAATGCTTTGGTACAAATGGCTATGATATAAATCAATGGAAGTCTGCAGGCAACACTATCCACGTATATTAAAAATAAAGCTCTCTTCCCAAATGTGAATTTGCTTAAAGAAGAGTGAACAGTGGGGACTGAATGTGTAATGCATTCTAATTAGCGTCCTCTTAATCATAGCTATTACCATGGGCTATCCTCATATTGGAAGCTGTGTCTGTGCTGATCCTTTACAACGTGCACGTGACAGTTGTCAAAGTAATTATCAGCACAAATTTCACTTTCTATTTGTATTTTCTAGCTCCAGACACAGAGAAACTTTAGTGGTGGATTAATTTTGCTGTGCGCTTGGGTAAAGGCAGAACAGTGCTAGGGCTCATTTTAAATCCATCCTACTCCAGCTCTTCAGCGGACAGGGTTATGACCCATGAATTCAAGTGCTGGCTTCCTCGCTCTCATGTGTTACGCAGGAAGCAAAGCACGAAGCCAAACTGTTCGAGTCTCCTCCTCGAACAGCTAGTTTCCTAAAGAAGTGCCCTGGGCTCATTGCCTTTAATAATCCTTTGGCTGAATCTCATTAATATGCATGTATTTTTCTCCTAACAGCATTGTTCTCTTGCAAAACAGTTTCTATATTGGGTCTTTTCTGCGCACCGCCTTTTGCACGGCACAACAGCTACTTGAGAAAGAAAATTCAACAGGGCAGAACTGTAAATGATGGGAGTTCAGTGTGCTTACACTGCTCTTGTCCCGTCTTTAAGGTGACACTAAACAGAGGTCATTTCATGGAGCAACAGCATTGCGGAGACCTTGCAAAGGAGCGGGGTGCTCAGCTACAGCCAAATTCTTCCTCTCTGGGAAGTGCATTACTGTATTTTGAGCACCAAGGGGATATTTGTGCTGTTCCATGGGCTAAGAAAATGGGAAAATAGTGTAGGCTCGCTTACCCTTCCAACACTCCTTCTGCATCAGAAGGAGGGCTGTCTGCGGTGGCCTCCTCCTCCTCCTCTACCTGAAGACAGCTGTTTGAAAATGCACGAACAGGCAGTTAGGGCATCTTCCCAAACTTGTGGATCTTACATACCCAAGAGGCAAGGAGACAGTGTACCAGGAAGCACAGAAGTTGTCCACAGCGGCTCCAAAGGCTTCTTCCAGGCCAACCAGCTCCTGCACGTCCCGCTGCAACGCGAGGAGTTCGGCACTGGCCACTCCATTGTGCCGGTACGGTGGTCAGACACCGTCGGTGCTTGCTGCTGAGTAGTTCCCGCTTGGATCCACAGCAGCAGAAGAGGCTGGAGCAGTAATTTGGCAAATGGCCCCTCTCCTTCCCCATCTCCCTTGCTTCAAATGCCCCAAATCTCTGGGCAGGGCCAGTTGTGCCAGACACCGAGGGGAGAGGGAGGGACACAGGAAGCAGAAGTCTCCATGGCCATGTGAGAGCTTGCAGAAGAGCACATGTGATCAGCTATTAAATACATCCACAAACAAAGCAGATGATTAAAAATGCCATTTCGCAGCCTCCCGGCAGCAGTTGCCATGCTGACGGGGAGCAACGTGGCATCAGACAGTGGCAGAGCCCAAAACTCATTTTTTACACACACATCCCCCCTACTTTAGGTAGTGATTTAGAGATCAGAGGAAGGAGTTGACAGTTTAATATTTAAACAATTTGTTTCATGTTTAGACCATCATGTTAATGATCTGTCTGTCACAACAATAATCAAGTGGGGTGGAAACTCGTTTGCAATTAGCCACTTCTCCTGTCACAGCCTACAGCTTATCAGGCCCATGGCTTCTAATTTTAGCAAAATGCTTGCTTTAAAATCTAATTTACATCCTGTTTCCCCCCCAAAATATCCGCAAATACTTGTGCTCCCTATAGCTCTGTATACAAAGTCTCCAAATTGACAGGAGCTGAGTCTGTGACAGTCCCCGGTCCCTTCCCTCCTGCCCAGCCATTCACCCTTTCAGCTCCTTGTTCCCCCTGCGATTCCCAGATGGCTGCAGCCCTCTCCTTGCTGTCCCGAGAGAAAAACATTTCATTCCTGGGTGCCATGGTGAGCAAGACACTTGCCGTACCCCTCACAGCTTCTGTCCACGCACCATAGAGTATTGTACAAATGTTGAAGGAAGACACTGTTATTCCAAAAATTTGGGTACCCATCAGGGAGAACAGAGGCAAAGCCATAAAATCATATATCCAGGCTGCGTTTAAACTATTCAAGCGATAAGAAAATAGCCTGACTGGTCCTGCTGCTGCTCCACAGCCCTTATGCAAAAGAAGATTTAAGCCTCTTGCACTAAAATACCCTCCTTTTGCCTCTTTATTCTCCCTCTTTATTAATCTGCATTGTGCTGGTACTAATCCCAGCCAGAGGCCTGTTGTGCTGGAGACCATGCTTACAAAGCCAAGATCAGTGCCCTAAAGAGTTTTAAACCTCACTTTAATTTTAGTGCAAATTATGTAAAACAAAGTGTTTGCAGCATTGTTCAACAAGCTGGGGAATTTCTTCAGGAATTTGTATTATGTTGAAAAATGGAGTTGGACCCTTTTTCTTTCTTTAAATAAAAGCAAAACAGTAACCTTGTGCCAACAACAGCTTTTACCAACAGTAACCTGCATCATTTTTACAACAGCAGAGAGTTTTTGACTGATTGTCCTGTGCATATCAAGTCTCAGTGCTGCTGTGGTGGAGACCTGAGTAACAATATCCACAGCAACACACTGCCTGCACCTCTTCAACATCTTTATTAATGATGTACAGCCGAGTCCCTGCTGTTCGCTGGCATTTACCACCAGATTTATGGCTAACTTCCAGGGCCTTTCCCACTACTCTTAATTTATTATAACAACAGTGTTCATACATGAGTATTTCATGTTAGGGAGACAGCAACGCATCTGGTAGTATTACAGCAGATGAAGTCTATTGAAGTCCTACCAGTTTAGGCAGCCAAAGTCTCAGGGAAGCAAGTCTCTCCCAGTTAACAAGTTGCGAAGGTGCTTTTGTAGCCTTTGTAAAGTGGAAGTTGCTTTTTTTAGCCTTTGCAAAGTGTTTATCATGTTTGTCAAACAGTAGTTTGCATCTGACCACTGACTCTTGCAAGGTGTCCCCAGGAGGGTGGCTGCAAAACTGCTGAAGTCTGAGTTAAGCCCTTTCTTCTCCCACCAAGTCACCACAACTTAGCTTGCAGAGGGTAATGGCTTTTTCCAGCCTGACTTGATTGTATCTAAACCTGTCCCAGCTCGGCTCCTGCTTCCCATTAAATTTACTTGCTTTCTTTTGATACATTTTTTACTCTGTCCCCAAACTTTATTAAAGGGCTGGTGGGCTCCGAGAGTGATGTTCCCAAGGGACCACAGACCTTCCCCACACCAGAAATGATGCAAAACATCTAAGATTGAAGAGCAAAGTCTGGCCTCTACAGCGGTCAGAGCGCCTGCACAGCCTGATCCTACTACAAACCTTAAGGAGAGAAAATGGAGACATTTCCTTCTCTCGCAGCATCCCTGCCTGATGTGCCACCTCAGACATGGGGCTGTACCAGCCTCAGGGGCGTCCCGGAGAAGAGACCCCCATTGCTCTCTGTCAGGGCTGGAGGTAGGGAGCTGCCCTCCAGGGCCAGCCCTGGGGAAGCAAAGCACTAGCAGCAGGTAAGGGCTGGCAGCCTTGTTCTTCACCCTCCATGCACCCGAGGCCCAGGTTCGCAATTGGTGAGCAAGACTTGAAGGTAATTTGCTCTGTCAGATGAGACTTCTGGTCTGATTCCCTCAACCGGTGCGGTCAGAGATGCTACCTGCCTCCCCTCCCCTTGTTATACCCCATATTATCTTATGCCAGCCAAAGAATATACATGAGACCATCCCCACCCTGCCTTGTCCCGCCCGGGTCACTCTCAGGCAGACCCTAGCTCCGCTCCCACCTACAGCAGCGACAGAAAACCAGCCAGGGAAGATTGCTCACGGGCAAAGCAACAATAGTGAAGGCCCTGCACAGTTTATCTGTAATTACATTTTCCAGCTGTATCCAGAATGAAAAAGTCATACACATTTTAATATGGTCTAATAACAATCACTCTATGAATCTAAACTATTTAATAGTAAATGATCCTTTCCAGTAATTTTTTTTAGCCATTCTAATAGAATTTCTTCATTAGTAATTTTTTATTAAATTTGACAAGGTGATAACAAAAGGCTATAGAAAAGTATTCAGCTTTACTATAGTCTATAGTACTTTTCCATAAAGGTTAATATAGACTCACCACTGCTAATAATTAAATGGTAATACTTCTGCTGAGAATATTCAAACCTTATAGCTCTGCCCTTTCAAGAACAATCCTTCGTTTTACAATTATGCTCCACTCCACTCTTCTTTTGTGGTTTTCCCCATCAATAAACTACATTTGCAGAAATTTAGGGATATCTTCTCTTTCCTCCCCAAGTACTACTGGATAAGCTATAGTAAAACACAAAATAAAATCTACTGATCGAGACAATTCTAAAGCCGTCAACGCATTTTGTTCCCTAACTGTATATCCAAATAATCTCAAAAGTATTGTAGTCTCCTCTTGGAGTTGATAAGCCATTTAATGTATTATTCCGATGACAGACAAGCTGGCATTTGCTACAAGCATTTTTATGATTCAGTAGTTTTCAGGGAGACCAGAAAACTAAGCAGCAGATTTACACTGTAACAAAATAAAAGCAGAGATTTCATCTGCTTGATGAATGACTAAAGCAGCTTTCATCTGCAGATTTTCAGCTAGTTTGCCTGAAGGTGGAGAACTCACTGTTTAGGATGTGATAATGGTACCCTCAGGCTACAACCCAATGGCATGTGTTGAAGATTGTACACACGGAGGGGGTAGAGAGACTGTTAACTCTGGGGCAGTTTCCAGCTAAGTAAGACATGTAAGGGCAATTAATTTGAAAGAAAAAGGTGACACAAGGAAAAGAGAAGTGCTATATGCATGTATATGGGCTAAGAAGCACGTATGCACCGGTGGCCATGCCTGGCTGGCTGCTCTGCTCAGTCAGTTGGCCCTTTGGTAAGGGTGCCAGAGTAGAAGTGGGGTTTTTTCAGAAAGAGATAAATGCAAGGACGACCATAGCTGAAAGGCCATTAAATACATACATAAAATTTGGCATCAGCAGGCAGGCAGATATAGTATTACTGGCTGCCTTATTCCTTAGCAAACAGATATTAGATAATGCCTCCCTCTCGGCCAAGCAATGAGTCAGTGGTTGAGACGAGGGGAGAGCTCCGGCCTCTTGACTTCCATTCTCCACATCTGACCAGAGATAAGGCCAGATCTCTTCCAGCAAAGGCCAACTCGGGTAGCAAACACGTAAGCTGTGTTTCACGTGGGAGGACAAGCAAGTCAGGTTTCACCCATGAATTTCAAAAGGACACAACTGCTAATAGCATGGGTGCCTGTCTCTGGGCACCAAGGACCACATTTAACCCACCTTCCACTGAGGGTTAACCAGGCTGTTTTGAGCTAAAGTGCCACAGGGGTGTGAGAGTGATGGAAAACTCCATCTTCTCATTCTGCCTCTCCATCACCTCTAATCTTTCATCTCCCTCTGCTAGGACTTCATCTGTATCCTATCAAAAAGCCCATGAAAGTCAGTTTGTCCCCCCAGAAAGCAAACGGCCATGAGGACGTGAGGCACTGTCAGATCTGGATTACATACAAAGTCTTCCAAGGCCAGCGGGAATACTTGACTAAACCAATGATTGCATTTTCTATGCATGGACATTTTGGTGCTTTCCATATGATTTTCAAATCATGAGTAATGCCAGCTTCCAAAGATTTGTCCTATGTTTGAACCTTGCTCACAGTCTTCCACTTGCTTAGCTGTGAACATGATTTTAACAAAGCCATTTCAACCTCTTAGTTAATTTGTTTCTGAGGCCTTCTCTTTCCAAGTGTGTAATTAAACTAAAAGAGCCTGGAAAAGCCCTTACAGTAAATAATTTACAAGTTCCCCCCTGGGGACATATTTTAATTATAACTCCACTGGTCAGATCTTACTGAATATTCCGAGATAGCATTCCCTGCTGAGATCTGGAAATATAATTAACTTATTTCTTTGGTAAAGGTATTTTTCCTTAGCCTATCCATTTCTTATGCAGGGCAGGCAGATTTGTTTATAAACAAAGTAGAGATTGATAGACGTTTTGTCATGAGAATAGCAATAATGGCATTCACTGCAACAGACAGGGGCACATCCATTTGAGGAAAGATGATACTGTTTTGAAGCAATTTTTATAAATCCTACCGTGACAATCCAGCATGGAGACATACAAGAGAGCAACCAGACAGCCCTGATTTCTCTCCTTCTTGGCAGCCTGCCTTGCTCCCCAAGTGCCATTTTATGCATAGCAAACGTAAATAATTCTGACGCACCTACCAACCCCCTAACCTTTGTGCTTTGGAAACACTGCTATATACTATCAAACTGACAGTGATTTCATGTTATGTGGCAAAAAGAAAAACCCTGAGCGACAGCAGCAAGGTTGGGGATGTCAAATGAAAGCTGTCATATTTATTTAGCTCCATGATTCTCAAGACAATAGACATAAATACTAGTTTACTGTCCCCACCAGCCAAATGTTAAGTGCTATCTGCATCAGGCAGGGTCCGGCAGCTGCCCCAGCCCGGCCAATGAGCCTGTGATGATCTCCTCCTGACCTAGGAGAGGCTGGCAAGAAACAAAGCACCAGCAACTCTCATTCCCAATGATACAGTACATTAAATACTTTCCTCATCCTTTCCTACTGCAGCTATAGTCAAAAGGGTGCTTTGGAGTGAAAGCAGGAGAGAATGGCTCCATGATGTATTGAAATGTGATCTGTGAGATAAGAAGTTGGGGACACTCATTGCCTCAAGTCCTGAAAGCCGTCAAAACTCACCTGCTTTTCCTATACCAATTAGTTCCAGCAACTGCAGCGAGCCCACAAGGGCAAAGCTTGGTGCCTACCTGCAACTGTGCCGGACAAGGGCCTGCATTTTGCATCCAAACTCTTGCTTTTTACTTTTTCATCCCTTTATTTTGAACTTCCACACAACAAAACATATGACCAAGCCCTTGTAGCTCTCTAAGCACTTTGTTTCTGTGCAGATGTTAGTGCCGGTTCTGGAGTCTCTTCTTCATATGCTGGCCCTTTAGTACATGGTTGTTCACCTGGTATCACTTGCAGTGAAACACATACGAGTCAAGCTAGCCCTTATTCTAGTGAATAAATCAAAGCTCAGACAGCAAGATCAAAAGCTAATCCAAAGGGCTGTAAAGTGTTGTGACTAAACTTGTGCCTAACTGAGCAAAGAATAATAATAACAAAAAAAAAAGTCTTATAAAAAATGCCTCAGAAAAGCAAAGCCACAAGGCGCAGAGGTTTTGGATAAAAAGTTTGCTTTCACGGTAGCCATTTGATTTATGTGGCACGAGACAGACTAAAAAAACACAGTTCCAAAAAATAGTATTCAGCTTTAAAACCAAACTTCATGGCATCCCCTCAGCTTGAATGCAGCAGGAAGAGGTCATTAGCCTCTAATTATGTCCTGTTATGCTGACATGGCCTCTTAATTTTGTGCCTAAAGTAGAATTGGAGCAGCATTCATGCAGTCATGCTTAGTGTTACAGTAACCAAAAACATGTAAACGTGTCTCGGGATCCCATATAAACCTCCACGGTTAAACCTCAGGAAGAGATCATTAGCCTCTAAATAACATGTCCTGTTATGCTGACATGGCCTCTTAATTTTGTGCCTAAAGTAGAATTGGAGCAGCATTCATGCAGTCATGCTTAGTGTTACAGTAACCAAAAACATGTAAACGTGTCTCGGGATCCCATATAAACCTCCACGGTTAAACCTTGAGGCAGGGCACCACTAAAAGCACCCACTGGTTTTGGTGGGGTGGAAGCAGGTAGCTTGTCGAATGTGGCTGGACTTAATGTATGCATTCAAAATATCTAACAGATCTGGGATCTAGGTTTCCGCTGTGAAAAATACTGGCTTCAGCACAGCTTTGTTGATGTCCATGGCAGGCCATGCCATATAGCATAGCGCTGAGCCTGATGTGATAGGTGAACTCAAAACAGCCTTGCAGAGAAACCTAGAAATAGGTCTGCCACACGCAAAGACTGTCTCATCTTTTTTTTTGTTGCTGTCCATATGCCAAGAGAAGTTCAGAAATGAAGAAGAGATTAAACCACCACCGGGACAGACAGTGTGAAAAAAAATGGTCCAACTTTCTCATCACATTTACTCCCCAAAGGTCTGGAATGGTAAGAGTCTGTCTCCCTCCTGTAAGGCAGTACAGCTGGCAGCACCACAGAGCTAGGAGGGGCTGGAGGATGCTCCAACGCATGCACCAGCACTGATACTGTCATCTTCACTTCCACTTGCACAACCCTTTGAGAACATACGAACACATTTTACTCTGCAACTTTAATTTGGTGGAGTGAAAGAGTTTGATAAAGAACCAATGGAACGCCAAGTCTGATCACATCATTTTACTAAATAGCCCGTATTGCAAACTGCTACCAGTGTTGTTCAGGTTGCAGCTTTTCTGTAGACACGGGTGGGAAGCCCAGCAGGCCAATACTGAAGGTATCTTCACCCCAGCCAGATGGACCTTTGTTAACACAGGATGGAGAAGCATCAGGGAGCACAGACCAGAGAGACTTGAGTGGCTAAGCTTATGTTCACCCCAGACCAAGAGGGTTTAATTAGTTACTTCATTAGCAAAATGGAAATAAAACTGAATATAAGTATTCTGAGATTAAAAGGTTCATAGGTACTGTAGGCATGGTTTTGTTCACAAAAACAGTTCTCATTGAGGAAGTCTTAAGGTCATCCTGCTCTGCAGCTCGTCGTTGAGAATTCATGGATTTTTTTAATGACAACACAGAGTAGTTTGGTGAAAACAAATGCACTGATTTATTGATTGAGGGAGGAGTTAAACATGTACAGAAAAAGTGAAGCTGCATTGAAGAAGGAACAGAAAATTTTGACAGTTTGATTGATCCTGATTGGAAATGTTGTGTCCTATTACTATGAGGACAGTGTGCAGAGGAAAACTCACTATCTCTGGATAGTGAGTTTTTTTCAGAGGAAAACTCACTATCTTTTTCCTGATTTCCAGGATGGTCTGGAGAACTGGAGAACCAACCTTCCACTCAAAAACTTAACTCAATCCATAAAACCTACTCTCTGCAATTCTTAGCATCTCTTTATCCTTTAACATAGTACCCATACTTCACACAATATTTTGGGACATAATGAACAGCCCATGTACAAAATTATAGAACTTAAAGTAATTTTGAATACTATTTTACAAAAAAAGAGCTGTTCTTCTCCAGATGGAGAACTCACTGACTGCATTTTAGACCACATTACAAACTCGTATTGAGATAAAGGAAAGAATCATATACCAAAGCTATGGACATGAACCTTTTTTTATAAATAGATAATCTCCTTATTTTAAGATAATTCCAAGGAGCCAAGTAAACAGTCGAAATTATTGTATACACTAAAATCAATTAAGGCTTTTTTCCAGTTACCTTTTTTTGCCCAGCTTACTATAGGACTTATCTGGCAGTTTCCTGTTTTGCTCATGGATGCACATAATATTTAAGTGCTAAGAACTTTTACCATAACAAGTTTCTAATTCCAGAATGGATCAAGAACTGTCATTAGTAGACAGTTCACTTTTATACTGGAATAATAAAACTGTGAAGTATCAAGTAGCTTGCTCCTCAAAAGTATGATGAGAAAAAATGGTCCTTACTGTAATAAACAGTCACACATTCTTGTTTCTATTGATTCTAGAATAAGAATTCACACCAGATATTTGCTAATTAGAAGCAAATCAATGCAATCCTTACTACTATTATCACATTTAAACTGGGGTATTTTTTTGTTCAAACACAAATAGTGTGTTTTATTGCTCCCAAAGTCATATATGACTACTGAAAAGTCACAATTGATGGATCTGATGTCTTTGGTTGGTCACGCTGAAGGTGGGTTGGTATCAAGATACTTTCAGCAGTCTTCATAAAGGATTTCGTCTACTTGGACATCATTTTCTGCCACAGGCACAGATTCACAAATCTGTTCCCTAAAAGCCAAGGCAATCGTGTAAGGCTTTCCACTGGGATGTTTCATACATCTTTCAAGATAGGTATCATAATACCCTTTCCCTCTTCCCAATCTGTTGCCTTTTTTGTCAAACCCAAGGCCTGGCATGAAGATAAGGTCAAGGCCTCCTGTAGAAAAATGAAATAAACATTAGTGGATGCACTGCAGACTTCCTGATGGCTTGACTATAACCACGTAACTTCAGACATTTCCAAAAACGCAAGCTTTGTGTTTTGCAAAACGCTTCCCTCGCTTTGATCAGATGAAAAATACTCTGAATACTAAACCTGTAAATTTACATTTTCATCTTATCAACTGCATACTAGATCAGCTACAGAATAATTAGACCTTGAAAATCTAGAAGGAAAAAAACCTACATTATAACAAATTTATTTTATCATTTTGACCCCACACTTCCAAATACTAATGATTATGACTCTAAATCCAGGCAGAGACTGAACTCAAGGAAATTAAATGCAGGAGGAATCAGAACATCAAATGAACTTCAACATCAGACATAAAAATAGAAAAAGAAAAAGGAATGAAAAGAAGATGCATAAGAGAGAAAGAGCATCTTCTTGACACAACTGTAAGATATCACGAACCTTCACTCAACCTCCCCAAACCAAAAAGCCTTGAATACAATATAATCTGAAAGTGAGTATTTGCACTCTTATATCAAGATCAAGATTTGAAGGATTGTCTCTTCGTGATGTCAGGTTCCTCTTCTCCCAAAGGACCTTCTTCCTGAGTCTCCAGCAATTTTCACTGTTGCTCCAGCAGCACACATAGGCATTCTGCCTGCCTGCCCTAAACACCCCTCCTTCTGGAGGGACATACGGGCTCCCTGAGACTAGTAGGAGATTGCACTTGATTAGAACTCAAAATCAGTCAAAAAACTGAAACAAGTTGCATAAGCTGCTAATCACCTGGACAAAACAGACCCAACTGGCTTCTGAAAGACCCCACCAACCAGCTCCAGACAAAAAGGCAAGATCAGCTAAGCCCTTTTTTCTTCCTTTGTTCATACTCTGTGAATGGATGTGGACCGGCATCATGCCAGGTAGCCAGCTACAATTTACACTTGTCTGCCCACTTGCTTCAGGAGTTGATTCACATCACTGCCAGGTAGGCAAAAGAAACCATCTGCCACACTGAGCAACCACCAGGCATGGAGGTAGCCTGTGTGCAGATTCCCATTACTTATGCAAGGCTTGTTCGTTTAGTGTGAGAAGTCTTGCAAGGACATCCTCTAAACAAATGAGCTTGGCTGGCCTGGTGATGACCGCTGAACCCAGGAACATCCCGCTTACTAGTTTCACAATGCAAAGAAAGTCTTTCATTGCTTGCTGCTGTAGCAGACAGACACTTAAGGAGAGAAGGGCAGGAACGGTAGTGGAAAGTCAGCACAGTCTAAAATACAGCTGACACGAGCCTGGAAAGAAAGCAAATGCTGCATCTCAGTCCACTGCTTCTTTCTTCTTACAGGAACGGTACTTGGCCTTGAGCAGCTTTTCTATAACTACCTTCTGCCCCTTCACCAGGGCTAGGATCTGTCAGGTATTTTTCCGCTTTTCCTATGTGCAAACCTACTCTCTCCTGCCGTTTTGGATTGAGCTGCTCTCACTACATCTAGCTGAGGAAAGATGCCCAATATTCAAGGAGATGTGTGGGAGCAGGCACTGGAAGAGCCAGAGCTAAGCAGAGTTTTTCAGTTTCCAGGGAATCCCATGTGAGATTACGTATCAACTCTGAACTCAGTCTGGAAGAGCATTTTAAAAGTTCACATAAGACCAACAGTTCACATAAGACCAACTCATTTGCACAGACTTCCCAGGCCCCTGGAGATCTCCTTCCACTGTTCATCGTTCAGAAAAAAGTCACAGACATGAACACTCATCCGTCATGACCTGATGACTTAAGTAGAACATGCAACGCAACACAGTGTGAAATGCTTAGAGAAGATCGATCTTGCACATCTGGTATCATATAGTTAAGGAGCACGGCTTTTTTAAAGAGGTCAGGGAAGTAAGAGGAGGGAATTAGCCAAAGGGCAGACCACAGAATATTACCGGTTGAAATAAAAAGGAGCCTGAGTAAACGTTTTACCATCCTGCAGTCATCTTTTGACTCATAGGACAGACAAATGGCAAATCGCAAACACAGAGGGAAAAAAATGAGGGCAGAAGTATGGTCTCACCTGAAAAGAGAGGCCATTTTTATGGCATCACCATGTACATCATGTTGGATGTACCATGCTACATCTCAGTTTGCAAGTAAAAACATATTTGCCAATTGTCAGGCTTATGGACTAGGACCTAGAAACCAGCTGATCATCTCCCTGTTATCAGGGTCAGTAACAGATTCTGCAGGTCAAATTCTCCCCAAGTTACTCCTGTGCTCACTACTTACCCTCTCCACAATTTGCCTCACATCAGCTTGGTGTAGGTATTCAGGTAGCCCAGAAACCAATAATATGTACCAAACACTAACAATGCCCAGGAAGAAACACACTCTGCTTTACACTTTTCTTTAGCTGTTTTCACTCCATGTGACTCTCTGCATTGCATTCGCTACTGCTGGCAGGTAAGAACGCACACAAGGGGCAAATCTGCAGAGTGAAAAGGTGCCATTTCTCCTTACATTTGTTTTACAGACAGGAAAAAGATAAGTCAAGGGAAGCACTAAGGAAGGAGGGAATTGACAGGAGCGGTGCAGGGAAGAAAGATACTTTTTATGCAGTTTAACTGATAGCACCAGGCACACTCCAGTGAATTTAGATGTATTAAAGAACTGTGTTTTTTTCTGGGTTCTCTGGAGAAAGAGAGACTGGTTTAATGAGTCAGCTCCTCTATAATAATGGATTTTTTTATGCTGAATAACTCAAACAAGCTTGTGCAAATCTCAATATGAAAAATTATGTTGTAAATACTGCAATAGTTACCTTTATATTTTTTTTCTACTGGAGCACTGCAATACCATTTACTTTGCTCTGACTCACAACATGCTGTCTGATATCCATGCAACTCACACCACACAAGATTTAAGTAAAATGCCAAGAGAGACTTTTGGTAGAAAAATGACACGGCTACCCTGCAAGGAGCCCAACAGCAGTTAAGCACAATTAGCCCCAAATCCTGCTTCGGGATCTACAATAAATGGCAGAGAACTGCATGGAGAAAACGCTTCCCCACCACATAATTTGGGGAGCAACAAAACCTCTTGTGGTGCCTGCGGCAGCGCGGGGGAAGAGCTGTCTCAGGATGAGAGGTGACACACAGATGAGACCAAGATTGCAGACACAGATGAGACCAAGATTGCAGACACATAAGATTACTATCAGCAATGACAGCACATCAACAGGATGGCAGGTGAGGGTAAGAACATCCTACCCATCTTGGCACACGGGCCTCATGCTCCCAGGTCCTTCCAGCCCTGCAGGACTACTGGTTGCCACTCAGGATGCCCTGTGGGCTTGCTCTGTTCTCACATCCTACTCCACTTGCTCCCTCCGACTGCTGTAGGAAAGGGCATCCTTGTCCCTGAGAAGACAGAGCAGGTACTTGGGCATCAAACACCACGTCAGTTTCCAGTGCCTCAGAAAACATGCTAAGGGAGGTCTCCCATGTGCCACCTACTTCTATCCCTCTCCTTGTAATGTCCACTGTCCCCCACATGTCCGTAGTTGTTAACTGGTTGTTCTTGGATCCCTGAGGGTCCTGTGCCTACATGCCAGGAGCCAGGAAAGCACATACACAGTCAAAAGGGGTTTGCTATAGGCAATCCACGCTTCTCCTGCAATACTTGCTTGCAGCCTGCAAATTGCTAAAGGTTGAAATCACTGTCTCAAGCAACAATGTATTGCTCCAGCTTCTATGTAGAGAATATAAATGCTTCTTATACACTTTAAATAAGCTACTGGGTATCCCAGTAAGGTTAGCAATTATGATGAGTCACCTAATACTTGCTGTATCTATGATATGAGTTCTTGTGGCCACAGCTCCTTCAACTGTGTAACACCATGCGTGAAATAATGTACCCTGACTTACCTATCAATGTGGGCATACAGCCATGCTGACACGGCCACACAGGTTTCATTTATACTGCTAAATACAGCAGAGCCAGAAAACAAATTGATTTACAGGATCACAGGTGGTCAATACTGTTTAATTGCCAGCACACTGTCTGGCACTGCCGGTCCAAGTGATACCCACACCTGCTCCAGGGGATAGGATTCCCATGGGCAGTAAAGACAGAAGAATACAGGTCTGGCTCCTTCCACCCTGTGCAGTCCTCCTACACCAACAAAACTGGTTTTCCTCCTCCAGACACAGACACAGGTTTTCCTGCCACATGCCAGAATATGCAACACAAATCCTCAGAGTGATGCAACACCCTCAGTCAGTTTGCAGATGACACC
>NW_009592851.1:0-6516 GCF_000690535.1 Cariama cristata
TGTTCATGGACTCTGGCTGGTAGGTGAGATGAAATGAACTCAAGTTGCCTTAATTGTTGTAGTAGAGAGGATTTTTTGGTTAGCGTATCTTAAAGCTGGGGCTGATACTGACCAAATCGCAAAGATACCAGTTTAGTTACTGCTGTTAGAAATAAATATTTTTCTTCTTACTATATGTGAGTGTGGCCTCGTCTGCTCCCTGTTTTTCCACAAGTATTATATATTCTGTGGGCGTGCAGAGCTTGTTTTTCACTGGTAGAAGCTTCCCAGTCTAGCTGTACTGTTACTGCTGGGTGTAGATAGATAAATCATCTTCATAACAGATATTGGGTGCTGCCATAGCTTACTAGGCTCTTTGGATTGGTGTAGGCTACTTTTACAATGATGTATTGTAAGTAAGTTACCCACATGTTTCTATTCTCCTTTACTGAAATAATAGGGGAACAAACTTCACATGCAGGACACTTGAAGAGCTGTCTTTTTTCATGCAAACAGTAAATGGTACTGATATGTTCAAAATACTCTTACATATTCTTTTAAGAGAAGTCTTTACTGAGTCTTCTGTGTTGCGTATGAAGTTTCTTGGGTTGTTATCATTGAAGTGACTTTCAGCTGCTCTGCTCTAAAGAGTTGGCAAGTTTATGAAGTTTGGTGTTTTGGGAAGCCAGCAGCACCCCCCCTCCATTTTGTTTGTTTTTTGTTTGTGTTTTGTTTTTTTTTTTTTTAAACAGAGGTTTTAAGAATAAATTAACAAGCTAGTTATTAATCTGTAACTCTTTAAGGACCCAATTGTATTTGAAACTTGCAACAGCATATCAGCACATAATTTAATGTAGTTTATGGCCCTGTGTTGGAGAGAAAATAACTTCGGTGTGTGGGATTGCCCTATCTATTGCAACAATATTATTCTAGGCATTTATTAAGTTTCAGACTGGCAGAGGCCAGCATAAATCAGAAGTGTTGAAGTTGCTGTGTATTCAGATAGTGTATAACTGGATTGAAAATCTAGTTTATGAGGGAAGGAAGAAATTATCAGAAATACTAGTATATTTATTTCAAAAGCTACTATTATAGGAGTTAACCCAACATCCTATGACATGCTATAGAAGGCAATCAAGAACACTATGCATATAGCTGATACTGGTCCATATGAGTCACTGTATCAGCTGTGTGAATTGTTTCACCTGTGAACAGTTTAGCCAGCAGTGAAATTTGCATTGACAACACCTGTGTGGTTTAGTTACATGAAGAAGTATGCTGTTCTCAGTTTTTGGAAATGAGGTATCTTTACAGATATTTCTTCATTTTTTTGAGCAATTGGAAGCACTGGTGCGTGACTGTTGACTCTGACTGGAACATCTGCTGGGCAATTTTGTTTTAATGCAGTCAGTAGATGCTCTTAAATGCAAACTTCTAGATTATACAATATAAACCTGGTCCTACTGTTGGTGTTGGTTGCAGGAGTGATCCTTGCTATTACAGTCCGGTTAAAGTCAGCACACTGTAGGATAACATACTGTAAGGGACAGTGGTGATCCTACCCCAGTAACTAGACTGGCAATTCCAGGGATTTAGAAAAAATGAAAAGGAGGAGCCTTTCCACTTACTTGGCTGCCTTGTTGCTATTTTTTAATTTTAAAAGCTTCTTTCAAGACCACTGTTTTCCTTCGTGGATGTAAGATGCCTATGTGTCTTTTTAAAACCAATAAAAATATTAGCTCAGCTTTGCAAAAAATACTGAACTGGTGCCAAAATAAAAGCTAGCATGATGCAGGATTATTCTTGGAAGCGTTATTTGTGCTCAGCATGAAAGGCTGAGATGTGCAGACTTTTACAGACACTCAGATAGGCTTTGTCTCAGGCTTAGACACATAACAACAAATGAAAATACTTTCTTGGTTACTTGAAATTTAACTGAGAGTTCAGATTCCAAGCAGCATAATTATTCTTTTGATATACAGTAGTGAATGCAGTATTAAGAACAGAATGATGCTGCTTGAGTACCAGAAACTCCTCGTAATCTAGGACTGGAATCTTGCAAATGCTAATCTGTGTGAATAAGTTAAAATATTTACTAGTAAAAGTAGCAAGCGAGAAGCTTAAAATTCAGGTGCTAGCACTTGCATTCTGGTGTTTGAACTAATTTCTGTGTTTATAATTAAGATTGAGAGGGGAAAAAAATCAACTGAAAAGTAGAAAATACTTAAAATTATTCTTTTTTTTTTTTCCAAGCTGTGACAGAAGATGTAATTCTTCATGTGGAAACTAGGAAGAGGGTTTTGCTGGTAAGTACATTAAAATTTCATTCCTTGCTGCTTGAACCTGGAGACCCAGGAAGAGGTAGGAAGGGAGTGAAGCACACTGTGGGACTGGAGCTACACTGAAGTGCTCTAAACAATCTTGATTTGCTGCCAGCCATTATGAAATAGCATAATTCAGTTCAGGAAGACTTTGCTTTTTATAACCAGTAATCTTGATCATAAGTAACTATAAAGGTCTGCCAGCTTTTATGATAGCTCCCTTGCCCATGCTGTAGGATATCTCCAGAAGTTTTCAGATTTGTTGGCCTATAAAGTGGAATGAACTCTGCATAACCAATAGTGATGCTGTTGATGTCCATACAGTTTGCCGCTTTTTTTTTCCCTCTATGCTTTTATTTTTGGCCAAATAGTCTCCAAGGAAATTTGGTAGAAGTGGGTAATGTGGCATAATATCTGAAGGCTTAGAGTCCGTTCTTAGCACACAGCCCTTACAAACATCTAAATATAAATGGCTGATTATTTAGTATTACATGATTATTTTGGCACAAGACTGAGAGAAAGAGAAATACAAATTGTGTTCAGGTGTATGAAAGTTTGTATTTTTAATGCAGATATGTCACTATAAATCATGCTGCTGGTCAGTCACATATCAACCAATGAATGGGAGTGACAGTTTGGATTTATTGCCCACAAACTCTATGAAACAATCACATATTCTCAATTAATTCTTGGTCTTTCAGTCTCTGAGGAGCTGGCTCAGTTTTGTAGAAGTAACAGAAGGGTTGAACTTTGCTATCCCTAGAAGGCTTCAGGAGCAAAAGTGTTGTTTTGTGACAGTGGCAGAGTTAAGTTGGGGAGGAGCGTGTGCCCAGCTGAAAGTAGTCAGTGAGGTTTGAGGTGTCTATGGATGGAAAAAATAATCAGTAGGGCTCCAGGGCTGTACAGTCCATCTCCTCTGCTTTTGATAGTTCTGCAGTGGGCAACTGGTTGTTGTCAGCACCTTCTTCTATGTGTGAAATATAATAGAAAACATAATCTTTATTACTCAATTAAAAACCTCTTCCCTTTCCCTGGCTGAAAATTTGGCTTTGGTTTTAAGAGACCTCCTTTAAAAAGGTGAAAATTAAGGAAAAGAGAGTAAAGGTAGTAATCCATGCAAGGTTATGAACAAAGCTGTAGAGAAGGTCCTACCTTTCCTACCTGAAAAAGGTTTTGTAGCAAGCATGTGACCTAGAGTGGATGAGATCGAGATTTTTCCCAATCTGACTGTTGATAGTTTTATTTGTTTTTATCTTCTGTTAACCTCTGTGAATCCAAATACCATGACCCGAGAAAGTATTTAAGAAAAATTCTGTGTCATGTAGGCATGTGTGGAACAATTTTAAAGTTACTCTGTAGATAAATGTGGGAATGAAAATTCGCTCAAAATATTTTTTTGTGTGAAGATTTTTTCCACACAACTTTGAGAGCTGTTTCCCGGGTTTTTTTTGCCCATTGTGAGGAATTTCTAGCTCAAATCCCCTAGATGGTGCTACAGCACATGGAACGGAACTCACCGGTAGGTATTGTGTCTTGCTTGTTAAAGTGCCACTTCACTTAAGTCGCGTATCGTATGAAAGGATTAGTGACTTCAGCTACGATACGATTTACAGGTTTATGCAAGGAGGAATCAGCATAGGTGGATTACCTATTCTCAGCTAAGTAAGAGTAGAACTTTTTTTATAGATGCAGAAGTCTTGCAGGAACTGTTGTGTGGTCAGATTATCCCCTCATCTCTGGAAAACATACCTTGAGTGCTGACAAGGGCAGAGGTGGCCAGCTGTAGCCTGTGGTGCTGATTAAGTGATGGCAATAAGCCTCTTAAAACTCCCAGCAGATGTTGCTGCTTTTGTATGCTAATGGGAACTTTACAAACCACTTTCTCTTCCTTCTCAGAGCAGATGTAAGTACATGAAAATCACTTTCTTATATCAACAGCAAATTGATAATAACCTTGGTTCAGTTGTGAGGCAGAAGCTGTAGAGGCACTTTATTTGGTAATTGCAGAAAGCTTATGCGCAACTTCATCAAAATTAAGTTTTTTATATTCTGCTAACTTTTCTTGTACTGAAGTAGTTAAGCAAAATCTGAGTTCTGAGCACATTGCTACTTGAGCTTTTAAACCATCCACTTGGAGGCTTTCAGATGGGCATGTGAATCTGCTCTAGTACATTTGCTGTATCACCTCTAAGGTAGCCACTCCCCTGCTACCCCAGTTATTTCAGTGAGTAAAGTTTAGTCAGAACAGGCATGTTAGCTTATCAGCAGTATTCCTGAGCTTTTGGTGACATAATATGTTGTGTTGTGTGGTCTGCTGTGAATATACAGTAAAAAGAGTTGTGCATCACAGAGGAGGATGCCATGCCATATATGCTAATGTTCCACAGTCCTGCCTTGATAGGAAATACCCACTGAAGCAGTAAGAGTTTAGAGAATGACTGTACTGATGGCTGAATCATATTGAGGTTAGTACTGTTGCTGACAGTGAGGGCTGTGATTAACTTGTATGGAAACACTGGACTCCAGAAGTGCGAAAAGAGAGGCGTAATCTGGGAAAGGGACCAACTATCTGGTCTCTCTTATAACTGAGCCTTATGTTTAGCTGAAGGGTATAGATGGTGTGCTTTGTAAGAGTAAGAAAGAACTTGGCCATCTTTGTAAAAGGTGTTTTCAGACAATAATAAGAGTAGCCTGAGCCATGGAACTGCATTTTAAAACTTCGTTTCACTTGGATAATTGCATCCTTTCTGATGTAAGTTGGCACCTTGCTCATTCAATTCTTTGTGAGGCTGGACAAAGTTTGGTCAGCATTTTCCAAATAATTTAAGGTGCTTTTTGTACTTCTGCTTTCTGAGATGAAATATTAGTGTCCTCTTCACTTGACACTATTAAAACATCTATAATATTCCTTACAGGGTAGAGTTTTCTTACTGGCCAGATTTCATTTTGAGTAGCAGTCAAAGGTCAGCCGTAGTTTCTATTAGATGTTGCAATAGTGATTCTGAGGAAACTAGTGACAGCAGCTAAAGTTCAGTATTTTTACTTCCTGTCTTAGACATCTGTTTTGTGTTATTTGCCCTCTTTAAAGTACAACTGTCCTTCACTGCAGAAGATAAGTGAATTACCATAGCATCTGTAAAGTTTTGCGTATGTATTTTTCATATTGCTGAGACACTTCAGTTTGCAGGAACCAAAGGCAAAACCACAAGTTTCTGTGACCTGTTCTGGGTACTAATTGTGCATATACACATTCAGAAGTTCAACAATGATAACCAGAAAACAGATGGTTCCCTGCCAACCACCAGTTAAAGTTAAAATCTTTTTTTTAATACCTTGCATATCTGTGGTGTAGTGGCTAACCTTGGGATGCAGCAGGCTGTACGTGCTAATAAAAGGTGAGGTTGGGGCTCTTAAACAAGAACAGCCTTTTTCCCACTCTGTGGTGTCCAGATGTGAGATACAGGATTAGGCTGTCCTGGGTGGCTGTAGTTGCAGTCTTGGGAGAACGAAGGAATATAGCTGGCCATTTGTGTCTTTACGTAATCATCAAAAGCCTGAACTACAACTGCCAATGGACAGGAAAATACTTGACAGTTGGGTTGACACTTATTGACATTTTTGGACAAGAACTGTATTTCCTATTACTTGAGCGTTCTGGGTGATCTTTGAAAATCGTAATTAAACTACTGCCCAAAAATGCAACCTGTAGTTTGATGATCAAATATTGTCATTATTTCTTCATCTCAGTTTGGTCCAGAAGTAAGAGTTCGAAAATATCAGAAAGAGTCAGTGTTTGTAAACCAAAGAAATGTGAAAACACCACAGCAAGTGTACAAATATAATTAGATATGAGAATTGTCCATCACTGATGATACCAACTCATTTACTAGGGTAAGATTGCTTGGAGCAATTTTGCTATTAGGAGCTTCTCCTAAAGGCTTTTTTAAATACTAAGGAAGTTTGCAAAGTTAATTGTAAGAGTTACTGGGACCATTGGTGGTAGAACAATGATGAGGAAAGTAGTTCTAACAGAAGAGAATGAGGCAGATGAAATTTTAATTTGCATTTGCAGTTATTCTGGAAAAATCAGAATTCCTGGTTTTAAAGAGCAAATGCAATTGTAGAATTTATTTTACGTCACTAATCTGTTTGGAAAACATCTGTGTTTATACATGTCATGGAGTCTTTCCCTCGGTCGTGCTACTTGTGCATGCAA